>NC_132904.1:72488934-72728934 GCF_047675955.1 Chlorocebus sabaeus | reverse complement strand
CAGAGAGAGAAGGGTCCACGGATTCCCAAGGTGCCCCGGATCCAGGGTGCTGAGATGCAAAGAGGAGGGGGTGAGTGGGGTGGAATGGAAGGAGGGAAAGAGCTGGGAGCTAAGGTGAGGGCAGGGTGAGGCCAGGGGAGAATGAAAACCCAGCCTGTTGGTGGTTTCTTCTTTTTTTTTTTTTTTTAAGAGCCACAAGCTGAGATCAAAGGTGATATTTTTACAGCAACTGAAATAGAAAACCACTGGGCACACAGTGGGAGGTGAGCAGCCGGCACACAGGCCCCTGTCTGCAGCCTGTGGCCACAGCAAGCACACTGCCCTCTGCCATGGGGTATGGGGGACAGCGTGGTAGGGATCTTCCCAATTCAGGTTCAAAGAAGATGTGAAGGGGATGAGCCACAACCCTTGGTGCTGAGAGAGGAGAGAGAGAGTCATGAAGGATCACTAGTCCAACATCCTTTCTGTTCTGTGCGCCCACTCACCTGCTCACTCACCGAATCATGTGTGGAACTAGCTGGCCCCCGCATACCAGGAGCCATACTCAGGCCCACCAGAGCAGTGGGTCTCTGAGTGTGGGCCCCACACCAGCAGCGTCAGCATGACCTGGAACATGCTAGAAATGCACATTCTCAGGCCCCAACCCAGATGCACTGCTCCAGAAACTCTGGGGTGGGCCCAGCCCTCAGGGTTTTAACAAACTCTCCAGATGACTCTGCACACTCAGTTGGAGAATCACTGTGCTGCATGACTTCAGTTTCCACATTGCTGCTTTGGGGAAAATAACACGTGTCTCACAAGGTTGAGCCCAGTATTAGCTAACACATGTGCTAGATGCACCACCTGTGCCAGGTATCCTTCTAATCCCTTTATAACACACCTAACTCCTCACCAACTCTGAGATAGGAACTAGTATTATCTTCATTTATTTCCTGAGATGAGGAAATGCAGGCACAGAGAGGCACAGTAACTTGGCCAGGGTCACACAGCTAGTAGGCAACAGAGCTTTGGAATCTACAGTTTTTAAAGCTCCCCAACAAAAAGCTTCCAGCAGTGAGTCTGGCTCCCAGAATGTGTTCTGGGCATGGTTGAGAATGTGATGATGGCAGTTAGCATTACCTCACCTGAACTTGCGATGATGATCCCTGTTTTGTAGATGTGAAATCTGCTGCCTTGTCAAGATCAGGGAGTGAGTCAGCTGCAGAGGCAGCCTGAGTGTCTGAAACCCATGTGGCCACAGGCCCTCACCATTCACAAAGCTTGGAGATCACAATATACCATTCTGGTCTTCTAGAAACATCCCAGCGTGTTGCAGGTGGAATGTGGGCTCTGACAGAGGTGGGATGGAACCCTAGTTTGGCCACTCAGGGGCTGTGTAACCTTGAGCAAATCATCTCCCCTCTCTGAGCCTCCGTTTCCTCCTGTGAAGGGCTTGGTGACAGTTCTCACTTTGTGGGGTTCCTGTGAGGGCTGGAGAAGATGACGTTTGTGCCCAGCCCAGAGCATGCATGATTGGGTATCAGAAAGCAGCTTGTCCCTCTCTCTTCCCCCTTCCTGCTGCCACCTTGGTGGAAACACCAGCTTAGGACCCAGAAAAGTCCTGGGAGAAGAAGAACTAAGTTCCCAAGTGATGGAAATGCATTTGTCCTCCAGTTTGTCCTTTTCCAGATCTTGAAACAGCTGCCCTAGCTGGGGTTTGGGGGGTTAAACACTGGCACCTGCTGTGCCTAGTGCAAGTCAGGAGTGGGGTAACCTGTGAAGGGAGGGGAGGTGTCCTCTCTGAGCCATATCCACTGGCCAGACATCCTCAATCAGCCAAAGCATCTGAGCATCCGCCTGCTGCAAGACTGAGTCTGGCCCCGGCATCTGAAGCTCATTAGCGGCCTGCTCCCCAGGGGCTGACCCTGCTTGGCGAGAATTATCCCAGACAGAGCCGCAGAGCAAAGACCAGGTGAGGTGTAGCCATGAGGGGGTGGGGGGACGTATGGTCTCCCAGAGGCTCTGGGGGCCCCCAGAGAGCAGAGGAGGCTGGAGAAACAGCCACAGACTCACGGGCTATGCAAAGGGGCAGCTTCCTCTTTGGGCCTCAGTTCCCTGACATGTGCATCCCTGGAGGAGGGGCAAGCAAGGCACTCACTGGAGGTCTTCCAGCCCTGACATTCAGGGGTCCCAACTGGACCTCTAATTCCTGGCCTTTGAGGTCCAGCCCAGTGCTGGTGGGAAGCGAGGGGTGGGTGGCGGGAGCTGGGGATAATTCAGGGGTGGGAAGCCATGGATTCCTCAGGCCTGGAGATCAGGGGAACACCAGAAAGTGACACCACAGCTCAGAACAGGAAGCTAGGTGCTCCCTCAGTGCCCATGAGTGACAGAGATTGTGGTGTGGGTCACAGGCAAGAAAGTGGGTGTGAGCCGAGCCTGCCTTCCGAAGACAGGGGCCCGCCGGGCAGATGGGCCAGGATCGAGTTCTTCTCCCTCTCTGCACTCGCACCTCCACCCTGCTGTCCAGTTAGGGCACAGCTAACTTTCACTGAGCAGTTTTTATTGTCCACTGCTTTTATGCCAGGCGCTGTGCCACGCACTGCACATGTATTGAAATAATTTAGCCCTTTCACTGGGCAGCAGGTCTCAGCCTGGAGTCCGGCCCTCACCTGGCAGCTTCTGACATTGACCTTTCTCCAGACACCTAGAGAGGTCTGACAGGCTGGCCCTAACCATGTCACTCAAGATGATGCCTCCTCACAACACTTAGCACTGACACTGGGCACGCTACCCTTCTACTGACAGGAATGATCTTGTCCCCTCCTCAGTCTCCTTCCCTCCTGGGAGCCAGGGCTCTGGGATCTGAGGAAAGGGGCAAGGAATGCTAGTTGAGAGGTGCTTCATGCAGACCTTGGTGAAGCCTGAAGAATGATCTCCACCCATGCAGGGGGCTCTCTGGGGACTGGGACAGGCTTGGGTCTCAGACAATCTCCCTGACCTTCCAGACAGCACTGGACCTACATACAGCCACGGTGGGCTTCTCTGAACCTTGGCTTTTCTCGGGACCTCATGACTTGGTTGCTGCGTTCTTTCTTTAGACAGGTTAACATCATGAATAGGCCGGATGGCTGTTTCCTGAGCCAGGGAGCCCTGCGATTCATTTACCTCTCACAGGGCAACATTACTGGCATTTCTAAGAAAGGCCCAGAGGGACGGGGGGATCTCACCAAATTCACACAGCCTGTCAGAGCTGAGACAATCCTGGATGCCCAGACCCTGCCTAATTAAACAGTTTATCCCTTTCAAATATGAAATGTTGATTATATAACCATAGAAGAATTATAACATACAGATAAGCAAAAGTCAAAACAAATATGCTTTTCGTTTTTCAGAGAAACTTCCACTGCTCTTCCCCATCCCCCCCACCTCCCCAAACCACCCTCCCCGCAACCCCAGACATAATCAATATCTCTTCTCCATTTGCCAACAGCTGCTCCCTAAGGAGTACGCCTTGACAGCAGATCCTGGAAGACAGCCTTAGACCGGATTCTGGAAAGGCCTGGAGTCTCTTCCGGAACAGCAGAGCTTCTGCCAAATGGAACTGTTTAAGTGCAGGATCTTGTAGAAAATACTCCCAGCCAGGAATCTAGAGACTGCGTCCAGCACTGTCTGGGCTGTGGATTGGCTGTGTGACCTTGGACCAGTCCCTGCTCCTTTCTGAGCCTTGGTGTCTTCAACTGTAAAATGAAGACTTAGACTTGATCAAGTGGCTTCCTTACAGCCGTTCTCAGACTGCCAACTTGGGCAACAGCCATGCCTTCTCCTCTCTAGCAAACCATAGAATTTAGAATCAGAGGACAGGGTTCAACACAAAGTCCATCACTCCCGGACTGTGTATGTGACCGTGGGCAGAGCACCACACTACTCTGACCCTCTGCTCCCCACAGAAAGACACAGACCAGAGTGCTCGCCCTGTGGTCTGCCACAGACCCTGTGAGTGGTGGATGTCGAAGACCTTTGGACAATAGAGCGAGGTGCTCCACTGGGCTATCAGCCTGCCCCCTGCCTGCCCAGTGCCTGGCTCCATCCTGGCTCTGGAGATCTGGGCCCAGGCTTGTGAATGGAGCCACCATCTGCCCGTGGTGCTTACAGAGCTCTAGAAACAGGAGTGGGGACCCTGTGCCCAGCCTGCCGTAAAAAGTGTCAGTAACGCTGCCCAGAGGCCTCGGGGCCCGTGACATCATGGACAGCAGTTTCCACGTTGGAGCTCACAGAGCTAAGTCCATTTGAAAAAATAGCACTGCCTTTTTTCTTCCTTTCTTTTTCCATTTTGGCTAAGGCATGGAAAGTGAAAGCTGCTGAATTACCGCAGGAAGAAGTAAAGGCTGGATTCTGAAAGTGGCTCTGGTTTCTGGGCCCTAAAATCAATGGCAGAACCTGGAAGCCTAGCCCCTGCTTCCTCATGCCCACCTTGCTCTTGCTCCAGGCTCCCCTGACAGGACCAAGGTCAAGGAAGACCACAGCCTGCCTCTGGCTCCCAGATGGACCTCATCTTGCCATCTAAAAAACAGGCATGATAGCTGTTCCCCTGATCATTGCTGGTAAGAATCAAATGCAACGATAGCCATCCCATCCATCCATCCATCCATCCGTCCATCCATCCATCCATTCAGTGTTTACAAAACACCTTCTATATAGCAGGCACTATTCTAGGAGCGGGGTAGAGCAGAAAGCAAAGCAGACAAAACCTCTGCCTGCATGGAGCTGCCGTGGTGGGGAAGACAATCACCAGGTAAAGAAGGAATGGATGCAGGACGCACTATGGAGGAAACCACCATGGGTGGGGGTGGGGGGATAGAGAGTGCCAGTGGGGAGGCACAGGGTCTATTTGCAGTGATTTTTGTTTTTTAGGATTTGGGGTTTTTTTGGTTTTTTTTTTTTTTTTTTTTTTTTTTGAGACAGGATCTCTCTCTGTCACCCAGGCTAGGGTGCAGTGCTGCGATCATGGCTCACAGCAGCCTTAACCTTCTGGGCTCAAGCAATCCTCCTATCTCGGCCTCCCAAAGTGCTGGAATTACAGGTATGAGCCTCTCCACCCAGCCTGTTGGCAGTTTTAAACAGGGTGGTCAGGGCAGGCCTCACTGAGAAGGGGGCCTTTGAGAGGATGCTGGAGAGGTGAGGAGGAAGCCCAGGGTCATCTGGGGGAAGGGTGTTCCCAGCCCTGGAAGGACGCTGGCTTCGCAGAAGCAAGGCACAGGGTGGAAATGTTCCCTCCATGTGTCTCCTGCTCCTCACAACCCTTGACTCCATTCTGGGAACGGCACGCTCTGGACTTTAAGGGCACAGTTACAGATGGTACGGTCACTTCTTACCCTGCAGAGGCCTTTGCCCACCCCCTCTTGCATGTCAGGCCCCAGAGTATACTGAGGGTGCCAGAGAGAACTCAGACCTGTGGCCTCACCATAGCAGGTGGGCGTCAGGAGGCCTGGGCTCTAGCCTGCCTCTGCCATTGGCGATGTGACATTAATAAGGCAATGCCCCTCCCTGGGCCTCAGTTTCTCTGTTTTTAAAATGCGGTAATTGGTGGTTGCCAGGGGCTGAGGGAAGGGGACAGGGGGACATGACTGCTACTAGGTATGTGGTTTCCTATGCGGTGATGACAGTGTTCTGGGATTTGGTAGTACGATGATTGCACAACTTTGTGAATATGCTAAAGTGAATTGTACACTTAAAAACCTTAAAGAAAAAGATGGTGGTTGGATAAGATGACCTGTAAAGGAAGGAACGTTAATTTTTTGTGTGCCTACAACACCCCAGGGTCTGGATTCAGCACTTGCATATCTCATGACCTCTAGGGTTCCTTCCTGTTCTGACTTTCTGTGACCCACCATGGTGATATTCAATGTTGCAGTCACTCATCAAGCTCAGCCTAAGCTTGATTCAGGTCCACAGCTAGGCTGGGGAAGAGAAGGGAGTACAGTCCCTTCCTGAAGGGGCTCAATGTCTGTGGAAGAAATCAGAAGTATGAATTGTGCAAGAGGTTTTTTTGTTTTTTTAGGACTAGCTCCTTCCTTTCTTTTCTTTGTATAGGAAAAAACAAAACAAAACAAAAATACCAGGGTGGGCCAGGCGTGGTGGCTCACGCTTGTAATCCCAGCACTTTGGGATGCCAAGGCGGGCAGATCACCCGAGGTCAGGAGTTCAAGACCAGTCTGGCCGACATGGTGAAACCCTGTCTCTACTAAAAATACAAAAATTAGTCGGGTGTGGTGGTAGGCACCTGTAATCCCAGCTACTCGGGAGGCTGAGGCAGAAGAGTTGCTGGAACTGGGGTGGCAGAGGTGGCAGTGAGCCGAGATCATGCCAGTGTACTCCAGCCTGGGCAACAGAGGGAGACTCCATCTCAAAAAAAAAAAAAAAAAAAGAAAGAAAAAGAAAAGAAAAAAGTTCCCAGGGTGGGCACACACCTCTGTGACAGTGCATGGGGCCTGGGGGTTGGTTTATTCGTGTGTGCTTCGGGGCCTTTGGGCTGGGTGAGCAGGATGCAGCAGTGAACAAGCCAGACCCAGTCTGCCCTTAGAGAGTGAGATGGACTTTGAAACAATCAAGCACACAATTAAGAATTTATTTCATTATTGCTATCAGTGCCACAAAGGGAAAGCTCACAGTGTCTTGAATAGCTTGAGCGAACACTGGCTCTGCTGGAGGAGCTTCGAGGGTGTTGTAGGAACGATGAAGGGGTATGGAGGGGTGTGGAGGTGACACAGACAGGTATTCCAGATAATGTGGAGGCCCCAAGGGTCGGCTGAGGCCTGGCAGTGAAGGCAGAGGGCAGACAGCCTGGAGGCTGCCCCAGAAACAAGCCAGGCCTGGCCGAGCAGGACCTTAGAAGTTAGGCCCATACATACCCATGTACGCCTGTTGTCCCCTCACACTTTTAATTGTCCCAGATGAAACAGTAAACTATACAGCCATCCTACTTGCAGGCCACGTGAAGGGGTTTGTCCTAAGAACAACCCACATTCCAGGAAGGCCTGGTCATCGCTGCCTGCATCCTGGCCTCTGGGCCTGCCGCTCTGCACGGCCAGCAGCAAGGGCCTGCCAGCCCGGCGGCCACAGCGGTTACTTGAGCCAGATGATGGGCCTGCTTGGCAGCTCCTGGCCATCCGACCCCACTGTCCTCTTCCCAGGCAGACCCTGCTCCCCCCCACGCCAGTTTCCCCTACTAGTATCTTGAGGTGAGAGCTTTTCCACCACGTCTCAGGCCAAGCATGGTTGTTGGCTCCAGGTTCGGTGAGCCGGTTTCCGGTCATCCCCGCCCTCGGCTGCTCCCTGAGGACCTGTTCCAGGCCTGGGCCGGGCCAGGGCCTCACGCTCTTTCCACTCTTGTTTTTCATTTCTGCCTCTCTTGATTGTCCTCTGTGTGACTGTCCCTCTGCTGGGCCTCCCTGTATCTCACCCCCCTCCTCTTTCTCACTCTTCTCTAGGGTAACTTGGCATTATAGAAAAGCATGTGCTTCAGGACAGATGGAACTGGGTTCAAATCCCAGCCCTGTCACCTGCTGGCTGGGTGAGCTTGGGCAAATGTGTCCTCCCATCTGACTCAGGCTCCTGTCATGTGGAATGGGAATGAACCTCATAACTCTTGTTTCTCTGGGTGGTTGGGAGCTGAGATGAAGTCCACAAAGTGCCTTCTGGCAAACAGGAGGTGCCCAACAAACAGGCTTCCTCTTACCTTCCTCAGGCACTATCTTCTTGACCTGCACATCTCACTCACTCACACACAATACAAGAAACAGAAGCCCCCAGCTGGCCCCTAACTACCTCCCAGCCCTAGACTTGACATCACCAACAGCATCCCTGCAGCATGCTCACGGCCACCCCACCACGGGGGTGAGGGAGGCTCATACCTGGAGGGCCTGGCTATAGTATGAGGCTCTGCAGGGGGATGTGGGAGGTGTCTTCTGAGCTGTGACTCAGGTGCCAGAGTCTTGTTTTTTCACCACATACAGGACAGGAGAGGCAACCTGTCAACACCACCCCTGGCCTGCAGGCTCCTCACTGTGTCCCCATGTCACATCCCTGCACTTTCCAGCCTCCAGCTCTTACCAGTGCCCTTGACCCCATCTGGAATACCCTTCTTCTCCCTGCTGTCCCCCGGCCCCAAGCCTAGGCCTCACACCAGCTCTGGGGTTTAGACATGATAGAGGAGGAAACTGAGGCTCAGGGGCATTGTGATGTTTATGTTTTTTATGAGAATGTGTTCTGTGTGATATATTGTGTCACTTCTTAAAAGGCAAAATGAAACAGGTTGTCTGGGTTACAGTGGATCTGGAATGGAAACAAAGGTCTGCAGGACTCCAAATTTCTCATTCATCCTTTTCCTCTGCCACACCCCTTACATGGTGGTGACTACATGGACCCTACTGTAACTTACTTCCTAGATGTCACTTAACAAGCAATTGTGTCAATAAACCCGTACATCTATGGCCATTGACTTTTATTTTTCTTTAAAGAAGCAGGATCTTGTTCTGTTGCCCAGGCTGGATGCAATGGCACGATCACCGCTCATTGCAATGTCAATCTCCTGGGCTCAAGTGATCCTCCTGCTTCAGCCTCCCTAGTGATTGGAACCACAGGTGCACACCACCACATCCAGCTAATTTTCTTTTTTTAAATTTTGTAGAGACAGGGGTCTCATTATGTTGCCCAGGCTGGTTTCAGACCCCCTAATCTCAAGCGATCTTCTCATCTTGGCCTCCCAAATTGCTGGGATTACTGTGTGATATATTATGACCATGCCTAGCCTGGTCAATTGATTTTTGACAAGAGTGCCAAGACATCCAGTGGAGAAATAATAGGTGTTTTTTTTTTTTTTTTTTTTTTTTTTTTTAAACAAGTGATGCTGTTCCAGCTAAAACTAGAAAATCCTTACGAGAAAACATAGATGTAAATCCTTGTGACCTTGAAGTAGACAATGGTTTTTTCTACATGGTGCCAAAAGCACGAGCAACCGAATGAAAAAATAGAGAAACTGAACTTCATCAAAATTAAAAATGTTGTGTTTCAAAGGATATTATCAAGAAAGTGAACAACCCACAGAATGGGAGGAAATACTTGCACATGAAGTATTCTAGTAACTGGAATACATAAAGAACTCTTTGCAACTCAACAAGAAAAGGACAAATAACTTAATTTTTAGGTGGGCAAAATATTTGAACAGGTATTTCTCCAAAGAAGATATACAAATAGCCAATAAGCACTTTAAAAGATATTCCACACCATTAGTCACTGGGGAAATGCAAATCAAAACCACCACGTGATATGCCATTCACACTCACCAGGATGGTTATAATAAAAAATACCAAATGAACAAGTGTTGTCAAGAACATGGAAAAATTGGAACTCTCATAATGTAAAATAGGACAGCCACAGCTGGGCACAGTGGCTCATGGCTGTAATCCCAGCACTTTGGGAGGCTGAGGCGGGTGGATCACGTAAGGTCAGGGGTTTGAGACCAGCCTGGCCAACATGGTGAAACCCCGTCTCTACTAAAAATACAACAAATTGGGCCAGGTGCAGTGGCTCATGCCTGTAATCCCAGCACTTTGGGAGGCCAAGGCAGGCAGATCACGTGAGATCAGGGGTTTGAGACCAGTCTGGCCAACATGGTGAAACCCAGTCTCTACTAAAAATACAAAAAAAGTTAGCTGGGCATGGTGGCAGGCGCCTGGAATCCCAGCTACTCGGGAGGCTGAGGTAGGAGAATCGCTCAAACCCGGGAGTTGGATGTTGCAGTGAGTCGAGATCGCTCCATTGCACTCCAGTCTGGGCAACAGAGTGAGACTCTGTCTCAAAACGAAAACAAAAAACAAAACAAAAACCAAAAAAGTTTATCCAGGCATTGTGGCAGGTACCTGTAATCCCAACTACTTGGGAGGCTGAGGCAAGAGAATCGCTTGAACCCAGGAGGCAGAAGTTGCAGTGAGCCAAGATTGTGCCATTGCACTTCAGTCTGGGCAACAAGAGTGAAACTCCGTCTCAAAAAAAAAAAAAAAAAAATACAGCCACTATGGAGAACAGCTTGACAGTTCCCTTAAAGTCATATAATTACCATATGATCCAGCAGTTCCATCCCTAGGTACATACACAAGAGAACTGAAAGCATGTATTTCAGACAAACACTTGGCACGTGAATGTTCACAGAAGCATTATTTGTAATAGCCAAAAAGTAGAAACAACCCAAATGTCCCTCAACTGATGAACGAGTCAACAAAATGTGGTATATCCATACAATAAAATATTAACCAACCATAAGAGGAAATGAAGGAGTTTGATGCATGCTACAACATAGATAAACGTGAAAATGAACTTGAACTGTCCAGAATAGGAAAATCCATAGAGACAAAAAGAATTAGCAGTTTCTAGGGGCTGGAGTGGTGGGTGGAATGAAAAGTGACTGCTAATGGGTATGGGATTGATTTTTGGGGTGATGGATGAAAATGTTCTGAAATTAGAAAGTAGTGATGGTTGCGCAACTTTGTAAATATACTAAAAACCACTGAACGGTATGCTGTAACAGGGTGAATGTGTGGTATAGAAGTTATATCTCAAATATTTTTCCTTTCCAACGTATAGGTTCAAGCGGTATATGTACAGGTTTGTTACATGGGTAAATTGCATGTTATGGGAGTTTGGTGTACAGACAATTTTGTCACCCAGGTAATCAGCATAATATCAGTCCTTACCCTCCTTCACCAATCCACCTTCAGATAGGCCCCCGTGTCTATTGTTCTCTTCGTGTCCATGTGTACTCAATGTTTAGCTCCCACCTAAAAGTGAGAACGTGCAGTATTTAGTTTCCTGTTTCTGCATTAATTCACGTAGGATTATGGGCTCCAGTTCCATCCATGTTGCTGCAAAGGCCATGATCTCATTTTTTGTAGCTGCATAGTATTCCATGGTGTATATGTACCACATTTTCTTTATCCAGTCCACTGTTGATGAACATCTAGATTGATTCCATATCTTTGCTATTGTGAATAGGGCTGCAATGAACATATGTGTGCCTGTGTCTTTATGGTAGAATAATTTATATTCATCTGGGTATGTAACAAATAATGGGATTGCTGGGTCAAATGGTAGTTTTATTTAAGGTTTTTGAGACATCTCTAGACTGCTTCCACAGTGGCTGAACTAGTTTACATTCTCACTAGTGGTGCATACACATACTCTTTTCTCCACAACCTCACCAACATCTGTTGTTTTTGATTTTTTAATAATAGCCATTCTGACTGGTATGAGACGGTATCTTATTGTGGTTTTGTTTTGCATTTCTCTAATGATTAGTGATGTTGAACATTTCTCGTTGCTTTTTGGCCACATGTATGTCTTCTTTTAAGAGGCGTCTGTTCACGTCTTTTGCTCATTTTTTTAACTTAAAAATTGTTTTAATTATTACTTTTTAAAAATTGAGTTGCCCAGGCGGGTCTCAAACTCTTCAGCTCAAGTGTTATCTCCTACCTTGGCCTCTCAAAGTGCTGGGATTAGAGGCATAAGCCACCATACCCAGCCTTTTGCTCATTTTTAAATGGGGTTGTTTTTTGCTTGTTGATCTGTTTGAGTTTCTTATAGCTTCTGGACATTAGACCTTTGTCAGATGCATAGTTTGCAAATATCAAGTTTTTTTTTAAAGGTACTTGTGTGGATCTGGAGAGAATCTTGCAGAACACTGAGCCCAATGTTCTGCCTCTCCTGCTTCAACACACCTCCATGCTAAAGATGGGGAAACTATAGCCCAGAGAGGGGAAGGATCACACAGCATGTCTGAGACAGAGCAGGGTCTAGAACCTGTTGCCTATTGCCACCCCGCTGTTCCCTGACTAGACTGTTAGGTCTTGGAGAACAGGAACCTTTATTAATGTTGTACTCCCTGTAACAACAGCATAGGACTCAACACGTTGCGGTGAAAATAGGATTGCTCTAATTGCAAGAGAGTAGATGGAGACCCCATTCTGATGATCCTAAGGAAACATGGATTCACTGGCCCCATAATTGGGAAGGACAGGCTCAGGGACTCAAATGGCACCCCATCTCCGCCCCACTACCTGTTTCTTCTTTTCCTTCTTCATTGTCCTTGTCTTCCTCACATGGCAGGGAATACAGGGTAGGAAGCTCTGGGGATCATGCCTTTGGAACTTGCATTCCAAGGTGGGGCTGACTCCTTTCTTCCAGAACCCATTCATGCATCACAGGGAAATAGCTCTATTTGGTCCAGTTGGGTCATATACTCTTCCTGGACCAATTATGTGGCTAGGAAGATGGAGTTCTCCACAAGGCCAGGCCTTCTATCAGGGGACTGGGTTCTGTGCCTGAGAACCCCATCAGAACTTCATAAAGTTGGGGGATGGCAGGGAGGGGTGTTGTTATCATTAGAAGTGAAAGAGAGGTTGGGCAGGCAAAAACTCAGCTGCCCCCTCCCGTAAGCACTCAGGCCATTGTGGGAATGATCCGCTAGCCAGGGGAAAAGGCAGTCATGGCGTTTGGATGCAGAGTGGCCTGGGGTTCAAGACCCAGCTTCTTCACTTTCTGGCTGTGTGCAGGTGGGTAAGGGACCTCCCAGAGCCTCATTTTTCTGGACTTCAAAGTGAAAACAATAATCCCAGCCTATAGAGTTGTAGATATTTGAGATAAGGGCAATGCAGTGATAGCCCAGAGCCTAGTGCATGGTAGGGGTTGTGCTCAGGTTGGTCATTGTCATTGTTATTGATGCTTTGGGTGGGTCGATATTTAGCTTCAAGTCAGAACCTGGGGATTCTGCGAAAACGCTTCAGACAGTGGGAGCTTGTCTAGGCCCAGACCCCTGCACCGGGGTTAAGGGGAATGGCAGTTGGAGAGATGACTCCTCTCAGGGAAGGATTATAGAAGATGTCCTCTGTGCAGCATGAGAGGTGACTTGACCCCTAGGAGTCCTGAACTCAGGGTCAGCCCAGCACTGCCCCAACCTGCTGGTTGACCTTGGCCTGGTGACCTGCCATCTCTGAGCTCAATGATCCCTGAACCAGTGACAGCTCTGCATGCCTGCTCCGGATTCCTGCTCATCTAAGGCTGCTAGAAAGTCAACAGTGTCACCTCCCACACTCCCTGTTTTTTTAAAAGGGATCGAGCAGCTCTTACCACAGAGTTGAGCATCTGCCCTTCTCAAGGCCCTGTGCTGGGCTTGAGGACTCAGGTGACTCTGACCCAGCCTGCCCTCAAGGGCCTGCAGCCTGGCTAGGTGAATCAACATGGCGCCCTGAACAAGGATAGCTCAGGCACTGACTCCCTGTGTGACCTTGGGCAAGTCACCGCCTCCCCCTGGAGCTCTCGTTTTCCCATCTGTAAGAGAAGGGGTTAAACGTGAGGATGACAGCCTACGCCCCAAAGAGGTGGATGGAGAGCCCACCCCCATACCTCAGCCTCGGCTTCGAGTCTAGTGACATCATCCACAACCCTCTCCCGTTTCCCTGACAACTGGGGTGCTGGCCGAGGCTCCCCAGTGGCCCAGACCGTCTGGATTTCCTTGCACATAACTATAGCTCGTCCACATTTTCACAATTAAATTGTCAGTTTGGGTTAAGTGTTGTCTGCTGATGGCTGTCAACCTCTCTCTGGCTCTCCTCACTCTTCACCCAGAGCAGGTAAGTGAGAATGTCTTGCCTGTCCCTCAGTGACATGGAAAGGGACTAGGATGTGAGTGAGAGGCAGGAGAACTGGGTTCCAGGGTAGTTCTGCCATGCACTTGCTGTGTGATCTTGGGTAAGTCACTTGCCCTCTCTGGGCCTAGGTCTCCCCATCTTAACAACAGAACTAATCACCTCTGCCCAGCCTCCCTCTCAAGCCAGTGGTGAGGCTCAAAGGAACCCGCCCATAACTGTGGCAGGGCTTAGAAAACTGGGAAGCTCAGCTTGAGGTCTGGGATGGTTAATAAAATGAGCAAGCGGACCTTGAGAGGGACTTCTCTGAATCCCCACCAGACAGACAGGTCAGTTCCCCTCTGATCTACCCAGCATCCTTCTGGCTACAGATCTAGCCCAGCTCTTCTCCCTCTCAGGTCTGTTTCTAGATTGAAAAGGACAGAAAAAGTGCTCTTCCCAACAGGGCTTGGCACTGAAGATGCAGAGCAGAGGCGCTAGACCAGAGGACCAAAGGCCCTGCTTCCCACAACAAGTGTGCCCATGCAGGTGGCTCAGCTGCTGCCTCAGTGGCCAGGCTGTCCCTCCCATCCACTAGCCCAAGTCATTCCTGCTGCTACCCCAACTTTCCCCTCATAGGCTTCCAGGAGCTCCATCTCCCCTCACCTCCCCATCCAACCCCAGACCTGCCCCAGACTTGAATCCCAAACCTGACCTTACCCCTTCCCTCTTCAGACCTCCTCCATGTCTCCCTTGGCAAAGCCCAAGCTCCCTAGCCCAGCACTGAAGGCCCCCCATGGCATGGGCCTGGCTTCCTCTCCCATTATTCTCCCTCCTGTTGGTCTTCTTGCCACCAGCACCGAACCACCCACTTACCCTTCTCTGAAAGCAAACTTCTCCTTCTTGTCTTTGCTTACACTGTTCCCCTGCTGGGAACGCCCTCCCACTTCCCCAGTCACCTGACAATTCCTCTCCCACCTGCACATTATTTATACAGACATGAATGCTAAGTATGGATGAGCTCTCCATCTGGAACTGTTTATGTACCTGGCAGAAAAGGAACTAACCTTTATCAAGGACCGATTACATGCTGAGCATTTTACATCCATCATCTCCCCTTTAAGCCCCACAGCAACCCAGGCAGTAAATTTCATTCCTCCTATTTTTCAGGTGAGAAAACTGAGGATCAGAGACATGAAGTGTCTTTTCCAAGGCCAAACAGAGGTTGCTTTTGAGTTGCAACCCCGAACTGTGTGATGCAGAGCCCATGCTTGTTTTAGGGCCAGGCGGAAGCACTTCCCTTAGGGTTATATCTGTGTCCGGGGACACAGATATAAAATGCTGTACATATATAAATCACTGTACATATATAAAATAACAAGTACATAAAAATACTTGTTATTAAGTGAGGTTGTGCTGCTTTGTAATGCTAGGGACCATTGTGATGTGCCTAACGCTATCCTATATAAGAGGGGACCCCAGCAAGACAGCCAGGACCCCTGGGGGGATCACAGGTCTCTGCTCTAGACGGAGGAGGACCTTCTCCAAGACAGAGCCATTCAAAATGGAAGACACCATCCTGAAGGGAGTGAGCTCCCATCCTTGGGGGTATGCAAGTAGAGGCTGGATAACATTCATGCATTCATTTGGCAACTTTGTAGGAATTACTGTCCAGCCCTGGTGCAGTACTGGGGACACAGCAGCGGATGACAGAGCCATCACTGACCATATGCTGCCCCCAGATCAGCAGAGGCATTACAGGGCTCTGGTGGCCAGAACCTCCGGGTTATGAGAGGGGGTGGCCCAACTGTAAGATTCTAAGATTCTGAAATGACATTAGACAAATAATTGCACATATTTTTTTTTTTTTTTAGCTTTTTCACTCTTTAAGCCTGGCTGCTGCTTGTCTCTATTGCTACATAACAAACCTTGTCAAGATTTAGTAGCTTAAAGCCATAATGGACTCTCCTGCTTCTGTGGGCTGGCCCAGCAGCTCTGCTGACCTTGTGGCGCTGGCTGGCGCGGCTGCATGTGACTGATGGGCCAGCCGATGCAGCAAAGGCCTCTCTCTGCCCCAGCCTGGGCTTCTGACCTTGCAGCTGGGCTGGGCCCCAACAGGGTGAAGGCAGAAGCTGCAAGGCCCCAAGTCCTGGGCAGCAGAATACAGGCCACATCTACTAGTCAAGCAAGCCATGAGGTCAGCCTAAATGGAGGGGTGGGGACAGAGCCTTCGCCTTTGCATGGAGTCACACTCCAAAGGGTCTTTATGTTCTGGGATGGGAGGAATTGGTGCTACTAAAAAGCTGCCTCACTGGCCTGCTCAGAAAGGCTTCAGAACCAGTGACAAATAACTGCATGGCTTATGCCTGGATGTCAGGACACCTGACTTCTGTCTCCTGCCCCACTAACCAAGTGATGTACAACCCTTCTGTCAGCGTCAGCTTCTACATGTGTACAGTGGGGGCACTGAGCATGGTAGGTCTCTGGCCCTGTGTGTGTGTGTGATGGGGTGAAACTCAGACAATGCCTCCCCTCTTCTCCCAGGTGCAGAGACGCTGACCTGTACACATATCAGAGAAGCAGAAGCCCAACTGTAGAAGAAACTGCCATCCTGACACAAATGCCCCTTTGGCCCACTGCTTCCTATGCCTCCTCCTCTGGTGACAGGCACTGCACCTGGCCATGCCCAGAGCCCCTTTCCCGTGGCAATAACAGATGTGCATCAAAGGGAGAGCGCAGGACTCAAACAAGGCCAATCAGCCGCCTTCCCTGGGACTGATTCAGAAGCCCTAGGAGACAGAGGTCTCATCTGACTGGAATTTCTAACTGGGGCTGTTAGTGGCTGCATCCCAATGGGGAGAAATGAGGCCCAGGTGAGTTCAAAGAGAGCAGGAAGAAGCAGAACTGAGTTTGAGACAGCACAGCGTCTCCAGGGGCCCAGGGCCCCAGCACCAGCCCCGAGCCCGAGTGCAGTAGGGCCACGAGTGACCCCGGTTTCTCCTGCGGGAACCAGTCAGTTTCTCTGGTGTTGAAGCTGGTTGGGGTTGGGTTTCTTCTCTCCTGGAGCTGCAAGATGCCTGAGAAACACAAACATTGTCTCCTGAGCAGCCACCACCATGATGAAACAACTGAGAGCTGAAAGCAGCCTTTCAGACGTGACGCCCTCAGTAGACATGACGGGTGGCATTTTGTTACATGCACCCAGGAAAGACACCTCCTGTCTCTCCGTGGTGCCCCAGGCCTGCTCCCTGAGCCCTGTAGAATAACAATACCTCCCCTGAGGTAACCAAGGGGAGAAGGAGGACATACCCTACCCTGGGTAGTGGGCAGAGGTTCCAGCAGCCCACAGACCCAGGGTTTGCAGCCAGGCCCACTCACTGACAGAGAGATCTTGCATGAATTACCTGACAGACCTGGCCCAGTGTGCTCATCTGCAGAGCAATGCCTGTCTCATGCATAGGCACAGAAACTGCCTGGTACACAGTAGGTGCTTGTTCAACCAATACAATTTCTTACAATGTTATTTCTTAGTAACATTGAGAAGGAGTGGTTTCGTGGCTTTCTTGTTTTGCAGATGATAAAACTAAGGATCCCAGAGACTGAGTGACTTCCCTGGAGTCCCTCGGTGGGTTAAGTGGAGGAGGTGAGTTTGATAGCCAGGCCCAGGTGCTCTGATGACAGGCCTGCTACTATTTGGTCCCCTCACCCCACCCTTGCCTGGAAGATCTGGCCTCACAGGGCGTTCCAGAAACAGCTGGGCTGCTCTGCTCAGACCCCCTTTTCATGTGTCTTCTCAGAAAGGCCTTTCTAAAAGCACCCTGGTGGTGGAAGCAGTGCCCTTTAGTCTCATTGTAACCAGTGAGAAATGGGAAATGGTGATGACGGCCTCTGCCCTGCCCTGCCCTGCCCTCCCCAGAGATGTGTCCAGAACCAGGATGAGGGATCTCAAAAAATGGCTCTGGCCGGGCGCAGTGCCTCACGCCTGCAATCCCAGCACTTTGGGAGGTCAAGGTGGGTGGACCGCTTGAGGTCAGGAGTTCGAGACCAGCCCGGCCAACATGGTGAAACCCGTCTCTACCAAAAATACAAAAACTAGCTGGGTGTGGTGGTGGGCACCTGTAGTCCCAGCTACTTGGAAGGCTGAGACACAAGAATCACTTGAACCCAAAAGGCGGAGGTTGCAGTGAGGCGAGACTGCACCATTGCACTCCAGCCTGGGCAACAACAGTGAAACTCTGTCTCAAAAAAAAAAAAAAAAAAAAAAAACAGATTCTGGGAAGCCAGCATCTGCCAGGTGGCCTGGGGTCGGGAGAGGGAGAGTACCTGTGGGCTTCCTTCATCCACATTCATGGCTCATCCTATGGCACAGGTTGGCTTGGTGGTGAGAAGAGCATGGCCTAGGGAGTGCTGGTTCCAAGCTAGAAGGAGTCATCTGTGGAGTAGGTCCAAACCCAACCAGGAGCCTGGGATCCATGAGTCCAGCCCATGCCAGCTGCCCCCAGCCAACCTGCAGACATGGGAGGGAGAGGCGTATGCTTGTGGATGATGCCACAGAGACTCTGTACACAGCAAAAGCAGAGCAAAACACTGTCACTCTTTTCTTTTTATTTTTTCTTTTTATTTTTTTGAGATGGAGTCTTGCTCTGCCACCCAGGTTAGAGTGCAGTGGCACCATCTTGGCTCACTGCAACCTCTGCTACCCAGGTTCAAGCGATTCTCCTACCTCAGCCTCCCAAGTAGCTGGGATTACAGGTGCCTGCCACCACACCTGGCAAATTTTTGTATTTTTGGCAGAGATGGGGTTTCACCATGTTGTCCAAGCTGGTCTTGAACTCCTGACCTCAAGTGATCCACCCACCTCGGCCTCTCAAAGTGCTGGGATTACAGGCGTGAGCCACTGCACCTAGATGTCACTCTCTTTTGATTCCCTTGGTGAAGCGACAGCAGTGAGCTGAGCAGGGCCCCACCACATCCCCCTTTCACACACCGCAAAGTCGTTGCCCAGGGTGGGTGATCTTGACCCTTCTCCTTACTGACTGGTTTCGACTTTCTCTGGACCAGCCTTCGTTGCTGTGGGAGGCATAAAGTGCTGAGGTCCGAGTATGGGTAGTGGGCTTAGGGAAGACAGAGAAGGCTTCTGGGGGACATCTGGGGTTGTGGTCACATAGCATCCTTGGGTCAGGAGCCCCAAGATGTGCGGGTTCTAGAGCAGAAAAGGCCCTTAGAGGTTCAACCCTTCACTTATAGATGGGCGACTGGGGCTCAGACAAAGCAAAATAACTACCTGACTCACACAGAAAACTAGTGACGGGGCTCAGGACTGCAACCAGTTCTCCTGCACCCCCATCCGGCGCCCCTGGAAAGAGGTGACTGCCCCCACCATCTCCACCAAGGCTTTGGCCTAAGGGAAGGAAGCTGAGGTGGGCAGAGGGGTCACTAGAGGTCAGCATGGCAAACGGAACTGTGTCCGCCCTCACCTCCATGTCCTTTCAGCCTGGGTGCTTCCCTGGGCAGGGCTGGTGCAGGGATGGGGGTGGGGGGAAAGGGGTGTGCCCCTGGCCAATGGCAGTCAGGCAGGGGCTGAGAAGCCAGCTGACAGGAAGCCCCCAGCATGTCTGGGCGATCAGATCACCAGAATCGCCTGGGCTGATTGAGAAGAAAAATATATTCACATCCACGTCCACAGCGGCAGCAGCCAGGGGCTTGGGGCCTCATCCCTTCTGAAGAGGAGTCTGCAGCCCAGGTGGCCAGCACAGGCCAGATACGCAGTGGCACTTGAGGAGGACTGGACAGAGGGAAGGGGAAAGGTCAGTTGGTTCTAAAGATGAAAACAAAATTCTTCTCAAGTACTGCCTATTATACACTTGGAGAGACTTGGGTGCAGGGAGGGGCAGACCCTCACCCCAAGTCTCCTTTGATTTTCAATGCAAGCTTTTGGCATCACTTTCTCATAGCCCTTCCCCCTACTCCTACCCCCAGGCAGGTTTCCAGCCCTAGCTGATGATGCCTGGGTCCTGATCCAAAGGACACAGCTGAGTAGCTGGCAGGGGGCAGGAGGGGGCAGGGCTGAGCTTCAGGAGTATAGGATGTTCTCCTGGTTTCCTTCAACTCCCCACAAGACAATGGAAAGTCACTATCCTTCCCCCATGTGTTCACTGGGAGCCACCAGCCATAGTGGACTCTGAGCCAGAGAGATCTGGGTTCAAATATCAGCTCCCTTTTGAGCCTCAGCTTCCACATCTGTGAAATGGGAATACTAATCCTGATCTTGGGGAAGTAGAGGATTCCATGGGATTGTATTATTCCCATTTTATGGGTGAGAAAACTAAGTCTCGGGGAATTTAAGCAACTTGCTCAAGATTACACAGCTAAAAATAAAACTGGGCAAAATCTGTATTGGAATCCAAGTTTACATGACTCCAAATTGCTTCTGTTTCTACTCTAGCTGGGAGCCAGAGGATTTCTGGCAGGAGGACTGCTGGAAATGTTTGGAGGCAACTGACTGAGCCTCTTAAATGAGCAGAGGGGTGTGCATCCCAAACAGACAGAGGCCACCTGGAATGGCTCTGACTGAAGTGGCCAGGGGGCCTGAGGCAGGGGAGCTAAGGACACTCTTGGGCTCCCGGAGGCCTTTGCCCTCTGCCACTTAGGTGGAATAGCTCCCCGCCCTTCCTCCCTTCCTCAATGCCCCAAGCCCCACTGTCTTTCCACTGCTTTTTTGATCAGATTGCCCCAGTGTTCTGGCATAAGAGATGGGGGTGTCCCAGCGTGTGTTCCAAAGGATATTCCTGTGATTGTGTGCAGGAGTACATGTTTGGCATTGTACACTTGGGAGCTGTGTGTGCATGGAAGCCCGTGCATGTTTGCACATCAACTGTGTGGGCGCAGGTGGTCTGTGTGCAGCCTCCCCTTCCTGACGTGTGTGAGGCCATTTCACACCTCTGTGCTATTGTGTGTGAGGGCAGATGATGTGTCCCGGTATCTCCCGAGTGTGTTTGTAACCATTTGTGGGGTGATATGCCCCTGGCTGTGTGTGAGGACTGGCTGTGTGGGAGTGCTGGTATGGCTGGGAGGCTGCTGTGGGCACTGTAGGCCCAGATGTTTGTGTTGTATATGGAGGTACCTGTGGCTGGGTGTGGGGCAGCCTAGGAGTGCCACTTCATCTGCAGCTGCAAAGAATGGGGAAAAGAATGTCAGGCATTTTGCGGGAACTGAGACAGGCTCCGTGTCCTCACTAAGTCTCCATTTCTCTTTCTGCTAATGAACCAGTTATCCTTGAGGACGTCCTGGGATTGAGGTCCCTAGAAGAAGGGGGAGACGCAGATGAACCCACAGCACCCGATGGGCAGTTAGAAATAGTAGTGGTGTTGTAGGGTAAGCAGCTGGTCTCCTCAGGGGAGGCCAAGTGATGGGAGGAAGTGGTCCCAGAAGCACCACACGCCTGGGCTATACAGTGCAGCAGGCGCCTGTCTAGGCTCCTTTAGCTTCTGAAACCCAGTCCTCCTCTGCTCCGCCTCCCCTGTGTCCAGAACACTCCCCAGCAGTCACCCCAGCGGCTGGGACCCGCCGCCCAGCTCCACACTTAAGGTTTACAGCGGGCTTTGTAGCGCGGAGTCCTCGTGTCTCTTTCTCCTGCAGGATCGTTGATTCCTTTCCCACAACTGGAACCAGAGGCCAAAAGAGACGGTCCCCCGAAGGACCTGGACCAGGACACGAAGGCAGGTGTCGGGACCTCAGACGTTTATAGTAACCACGCTGCGCGACCAGCACCTAAGGATGCCCCAGCTCCAGACTGAGACCCAAGTCTGACTTCCCCCTGCGAGTTGAGGCTCCTTGCCTGGTTGCTGCGACTATTCGAGATGGGCCTTACCCGGGCCCCACGCGTGTCGCAGGCACGCAGCACGCACGCTTAGTAAACAACAGCTGTAGTGAGCGAGTCCCCCTTTGTAACTCGACAGAGTACAAACTTCTCTGGAGCGGCGGGCGCTGCAGGTCAGTGGCGTCCGCGGGGACCCCGCCCCCACCCCCAGCGCGCGGCCGGGGCCACCCGGTGGGGTTGCGGCGCGCTGACGTGGGCGGATCAAAGCGGCCGCCCGCCTTATAAAGCAGTTTGGGAGGCCCGCGCCGGAGATCGCACCGGGCGAGGAGGAGAGCTCGGGCGAGCGGCGAGCACAGGCCCCGGGAGTTGAGCGCAGCCGAGAGCAGCTGGAGTCCGCGCCTGACTCCGCGCGGGTCCTGAGCCGGCCGCAGCTTGCCAGGATCCCTGGCGTCCTTCCGGCGCTGCTTCACGAAGAGGGCGCCTCCGCCGCTAGCCCAGCCGGAGTGCGCACGGGCCCACTGGAAACTGCGCTCGCGGCTCCCAGGGCAGGCCAGGGCACCCGGGCACGCAGGGCGCGCCTGGCGAGCGCCCCGGAAGGTAAGCAGTAGTTGCGGGCAGCGGGCAGCTGCTCAGCGGGGACCGGCTAGGGCTGGGGGCGCCCGAGTCGGAGGGAGACGACGCTTCTCACACCCGCCACGACCCCCTTGGGCTCCCACTCGTGGGTAAGCAAACCAAGCGCTCCTGCATACCTTTCCTCCGCAGCACTCCGAAAAGTTCCCCCTTGCGGAGCGCAGCCGCGGGAGCCTGGGGACGCGGGGTTTAGGGGGACGCGGGGTTTAGGGGGACGCGGGACGGGGGTGGGTTGTGCGGTTCCTGCGGCCCTCCTCCAACTTTCCCGGCCCGGCTCCCCTCTTCTGCTCCTGTACCCCAGGCGACCCCCTCCTTCCCAGTCGTCCCGTGGATGAGGTCATGCCCGAGCCACCCCCGGGGGTGGGGGACTTGGATCCCGAGACAGAGGGTGTGTGTGGTGGTGGGGAGAGGGTGGCAAAAGGCAGAGAAATGCGGCAGCGCCTAGTAAATTGGGGATGGAGGCAGACGCCTGACTTTGAGAACAGGTCCCAGGGGCGGCGGGGGGAGCGGGAGAACCGAGTTTGTTTACTGACCTGAGCTCCAGGCTGGGGGCTGGGGAGGAAAAAGTCCTGTCCCCGGCCCCGCGGCACATCTCGAACCGCCCCGAACATCTGGCTAAGTTCGCGCACGAGCTCCACGCCTCCCACCCGCCGGGCTGAAATGCCTCGGTGTCCCTCAAGACCCTGGGCGTGCAGGGCCCCCCTCCAGGGGGTTAGCAGGAGGGATCTCGAGTGCCCCCACCCACCCTTCCCACTTCCAAAACAACCCATCTCCCGGGTGACCCGGCGCCGCGTGCGCAGCCAAGCAGACGTCTCTTGAAAGCTTCGCGGCTGGGGTCAAAGCCGGGTGGCCGCCCCGGCCTCCCTGGCCCACAGGTAACCTTGAAGCCGTCGCTTGGCGTCCCTGGTTGGCGGGGTCAGCTCCGTGAGCTGCGCGGCGGGAGGCTTCGGGACCCGCCGGTGCCGACTTTGCGCGCCGCGCGGACAATCGGCCCCGGTGCAGGGTGCTCGCGGGGCATCGGGGTAGGGGAGGCCCCGCAAGTCCTCGCTGGCGTGGCCTGGTCCCAGCAGCGGGCTTTCCAGAGCCCTTCATAGCCCGGGCCTATGACCACCTGTTGGCGGCGCTGGGCTGCGGCGCTGCGCTCGTGGTGCCCTCCCCGTGCACAGCCCCAGGCGGGCGCCTCCCGGCCCCCTGCAGGCAGCGTAGCTCGGACTAACTTCGAGGAGGTGACCGCTCGCTCTCCAAAGGTGCTGCGCCTGGCGCGGCCCACTACGCGCCCGGCTCCAAGCAAGGGGTCGGGCAGGTCAGGGCGGCCCACGGCAAGTGTCCTATAGAACGACCAGGACACAGGGGGCACTCCCTCGACACCTCGTTCCACCCCCAGACGGGGAAGCGGGGGCCCAGGAAGTGGAGGGGACTTGCCCCCAGCCCGTGATGCGGGTGGCAGCCGCGATCCCGACCCCCACCCGAGCCCCGGCTTAGCGCCCCCTGGCGGGCTGAGGGCTTCGGGAGGCGAGTGCACCCCGACCCGCAGGCTCAGGCGGAGAGTGACCCCACGGCCCGCGCGGCTCTCCCGGGCGCTCGTACAAAGGACAGGAACAGTGCGTCAGGACCCAGAGGCTCGGGCCAGGCGCTGCCTCCCCCCGCGACGAGCTTGGGCGGCGGAGGGAGAGCCTTGGGACAGCCGGAGCTACACCGAAAGAGCCGGGCGGGGCTGGAGGCCTTGGGTCCCCGTCCGCTGTGCGACCTAGGCCGCTCCTCCTCTCCCTAGAAGACCAGGCTGGGCACAGATCCCCCGCTGTGAGTCCGCGCGCCTCCGTCCTCGTGCAGCCCCCGCCCCCTCCCCACTCAGGAATGCCGGGTGCCTTCGCGGGGCGGCTCACTTTGGGAGAGGGGAAGACGGTGACTGGAGTTTTGATTCCCTCCTCCATATCCAGAGGATATTTTTCTTGTTCTGAAAAGTGCGGGAAACTTGCAGAACCAGGAAGACAAAAGAGTTGGATACAGGCTGGGTGGGAGGACGGGGCTGGGTTACACGGCGAACCCCGCTGAAACCCCCAGCCTTGACGGCATGTTTGTCGCAGGCGCCCTTGTTCTGGCCGCTAGCTAAGGGGTTCTGCGGAGGAAAAGAACCGTGAGATCCAGGCTTCTCCTCGCCTTCCTGTGAGTTTTGCCGACAGGCTCCAGAAAACAGTGGGGCTTCCCCTCTGTGCGCGCTGACGACCCACGTGCAGGAACGCGCCACGCAGGTGGCGTCGCGGTGCAAACAGCAGAGGCGCGCGGAGCCCCGCAGGCTGCAGGGAGACGGGGTCCTCGGGGAACACACGGTGAAGCCCCGTTACTCCTTCTTATGAAATGGGACACCGAGGCTGGGGTGGCTGAGGGCTTGCTCAAGCTCACAGAGCCAGATAGGAACGTCCCTTTTCTGCTCCAGCGCCCCTCACTACCGTGGGCGCCTCCTTTTCCAACTCCCCAAACCCTTAGGAAGGAATCCCTTTGTCTCTGCTCCTCTCGAGGGGAGAGAGGCTGGGGCTGTGTCTGACTCCGGGCGAACGCCAGGTGTTGGTAAATTTGGGAGAAGCTGGGAAGGGAGTTAATGAGGTGAGAATGAAGTGAAGGAGAAAAAAAGCGGAGAAAGCGGCTCCGCGGGCTGCGGGCGGGCGGGGCAGCGGCTCCTTCGCGGCCCGCGGGCGCCGCCTGGAGGCCAGAGGCAACACCGCGCCAGCCCCGCGAGCTTCCCCGCTTCGCCAAGGCTGGGCTGCCCAGTCCCGGCTCGCACGCCCCCACCCCCACCCTCCAAAGTGGGGCGGCTAAAGACTGTCTTGGAGACTCCGAATCCTCCCTGTACAAAGAGCCCTACCATCCCGTTTCCCATCCTCCCCTTCCCACAGCGAGAAAGAGGGGCCCCGAGCAAGCCCCATTTCCTGATTTCGCCAGACACCAGGCTTGCCGCTCCCTAGCTGAACAACTCCACCTCTGCGCCTCAGTTTCCTCATCTGTAAGATCAGGCAGTGATAGTACCTACCCCACGGGGTGCTGGGAGGAGCAGATACGATCGTGTTAGGAAAGTTTTTGTTGTCGTTGTTGTTGTTGTTGTTTTGAGACGGAGTTTCGCTCTTGTAGCCCAGGCTGGAGTGCAGAGGCGCAATCTCGGCTCACTGCAACCTTCGCCTCCCGGGTTCAAGCGGTTCTCCTGCCTCAGCCTCCCAAGTAACTGGGATTACAGACGCCCGCCACCATGCCCAGCTAATTTTTTGTATTTGTAGTAGAGACGGGGTTTTGCCATGTTGGTCAGGCTGGCCTCGAACTCCTGACCTCAGGTGATCCGCCCGCCTCGGCCTCCCAAAGTGCTGGGATTACGGGCGTGAGCCACCCTTCCCGGCCAGGGAACGTTCTTTATAAAAGCGGAACTGTGCCCGAACTGCCCCAGCGTACTGAGGAGGTAAACTGAGGCACGGTTGGCAAGGAGAATTGCCGAGGCCCTAATAACTAATGATCAATATTGCGGGGATAAGCCCCAGCACCGGGGCCTCGACGCTGCTGCCTTGCCCGGACTCCTGATTCCTCATTCCTCTCCTTTCGGTCCCACGTCTGCGTCTGTCCCGGTTTCCCCTCTGCCTCCGTGGCTCTCAGCCTTGTCTTCTTGAGCGTCATTGTCCTTCTCGCTGTGTCTGCCCGGTCTCTCCGGGGGTCTCCGGTTCTGCCGCCTCCTGTCCCTCCTTTCGGCTGTCCCGGCCGGAGGGGCGCGAAAGCGCGTTAGGGCCCCAGGCCCCGCAGGGGACACGCCTTCGGCCGCGCCTAATTCGAGCCAGGCGCGGGACGCGTCCCCGGGCCGGGCGGAGCGGGAGGGGACGCCCGCTGCGCTAGGCCTCCCCGGGCCCCGACCCCTCCTTTGTAATTTGAATAAAACGCCTCCCCCGCCCGCGCGCGGCCTTAACCCGCCGCCTCCGCTCTTCCCGGCTGCAGGCGGCATTCGGGACCAGCAGCGGCCGTGCAGGCGAGGACTTCAGCGCGGCTCCTCCTGGGTGTGACCCCGGGCGCGCCCGCTGCGCGACGATGAGGGCGCGGCCGCAGGTCTGCGAGGCGCTGCTCTTCGCCCTGGCGCTCCAGACCGGCGTATGCTATGGCATCAAGTGGCTGTGAGTAGGGACCCCGCATCCACGCGCACAGGCCGGGGACTGGGGCGGCGGAGGGCGTTACGGGGTCCCCTGGATGGTGCGAGCGTACCAAGACCCGGGAGCCCAAGCTGGCTTGGCGGTCGTGGGCAAATCATCCCTAAGCCTCCGTTTGTAAAATGTCCCTACCTCCCGGAGGCTTGCGAAGAGGGAGTGGGACGGGCATGGACCGCAACGGAAGCGCCTGGTCCTGTGCAGCTGACGGTGGCGCAAGGGCCGCGGAGTTTCTGGCCACCTCAGCAGGGGCAGATGGAAAAAGACATTCTGTTCAGGGGGTGCAATCCAGAGCGGCCAGCCCAGGAGCGTTCCTTGTCAGTCAGTCTCCTTGACTTTAGCGGGAGTTCCGCTGAGACACTCCTGACCCCTCCACCTGGGTGACCTTGGGAAAGTGTCACTCTACCTCTTGGGGCCTCCTTGTCCTCCTCTGTCACAGGAGGGTGAGACTCTCCACCTCACTGAAATCAGATGAGAAGAGTCTCCTGAAAGGACCTCAGAAGCTGTCAGATGCCGCTGTGCACATGTGCAGGGCATTCCTTTAGATAGAAATTATTCAGGCAGGGGTAAGAGGGAGAGAGAGGCTTGGTGCCGAGCTGAAGGGAGTGCCTGCTCAGGGGGCTGGAAGTGGTGAAGAGAGGAGTAAATGCCAGCCCCTTCCTGGAGGAGCTGCCCTCTAAGCTAAGAGAGATAAGCCCAGGCTGTAAATAACTCCATAAGTGTCCAAGTGCTGGAGGAGAAACCAGAGGGGGGTTCTGGGGTCCTAGAGGAAGGAAGCCCACCTGGTGGGGACACAGATTTGAGACACCAGGAAGCTTTTCCGGGGCTCTGCCCTAGTGACTGACGCACTGCCAGGAGTTGGCTGGTTGGGGCAATGGAGAGGAGGACGCTGTGGGCAGAGGGCCTCGCTCAGAGGGAAGGTCCAGGACAGGACAAGGGTCTGGAGTTTGGGGCTGAGACAGGGAGCCTGCAGATAAGACAGCAGGGGGCAGATTGTGGGGGCTGGGGAGGGCGCTGCAGAGGATTTGTGAATTAGTTGGAAGACAGGGTGATAGTGGCTGCGCCACCAGCAAACAGTCTGGAGGTCACTGGCCCTGCCCCTTCTCAGGCCAAGTTATTGATTAATTGATGATTCGAGGAGGGAACCCCGTCTTCCTGCCTTTCTTGTTTACAAGAAGAAGCCTGGTCTCAGCGGTCTCCCGGCCCTGGGCACTAGCTTTTCCCACCTGTCCCTGAGGAGTTCTGTGAGAAATCAGCCACCTTCGTATTGCTACGGGGTACCCAGCACTGTTCCAGCTGGCAGGGACCTCCGATCAGCGAGTCCAAGCTTTCTCATCCACCACCGCTATTTTACAGATAAGGATACTAAGGTCCAGGGAAGGAGAGGATTGGCTGAAGGAACGTCAGAGGCCTTGCCCTGGGCTTGGGTGGCATTTGCTATGAGAGTCCTGTAGGGTCACTACGCTCATCCCTGCTCCACAGTGGCAACACTGAGGCCCTGCAAAGGGCGTGATGCACACAAGCCCCCATGCTGGCACGTGGTGGGATGGACGGCTGGCTAACCGTGATATCCATGTCCTCTGTCCTCACTGCAGTCAGGCTGCTACAGAAATGGGTGCGACTCATTGTGTGCCTTAAAGAAGCCCCCAGCCTCTTGGGGGAGATGGACATATAGAAATACAAAGTGGACTATGGTCTGTGTCCTAGCAGAGGGAGCATGGCAGCCCAGAGGAGGAGTGGTCAGTTCTACGTAAGAGAGGTGCCTGGGCCAAGATTGGAAGGACAGGGAGGATCTGGACAGTCAGAGATGGAATGCAAAGCAGGCATCCTAGGCGAGAGGCACAGCATGAGCAGAAGCCCCGGAGACCATACAGTGCATGCGGGGAGACCTGGAGAAACCAGGCACCACAAGAGCCTACTCCTAAGTGCCCCAGACGCTGCTCCAAAAGCCTGGGTCATTTAATTTAGATCATACTGCACTCTTATGAGAAGGTGATAGTCTAGCAAGAGAGGATTAAAGAGAGGTGGGAAAAGGGGTAGAGTGTAAGAATAACAATTATCTATGTGTGCATTGTATATGTGTAGATATAGATACACATGTGTAGGCCACGTGCATATATGTATGCATATGTACATATATGTCTACACACACACAGCCTCACTGCGTGCTAGGCACCATTCTAAGTGCTTTATGTATATTGTTCCATTTAAATATCCCAACCACCCTGTGAGGTGGGTGCTGCTATTACCGCCATTGCACAGAAGAGGAAACAGAGGCATGGGGGACTCTAGCAGTGTGTCACAGCTCAGAGGAGGCAGGGTTTGAGTTAAGCTGCCTGGCTCTGTGGCCTGTTGGGCACAGTGAGCCCCAGCACAGCTGGGAGCAGAAAAGTGTTCAGTAAGGCTGGAAAGCCGGGGACTCGCCCAGGAGCCTCTGCTGGCCTGGGCTTTGGAGAGTGAGCTGGAGATGAAAGGGGTGCTTGACACAGGAACTGAAAGCCAACATGGCCCAGTGGCCTGGAATGCTCACCTGGTGGGTGCGTGAGACGCAGGCTGAGCTGGTGGGATGGGGAGCTGGGGAGAGGGGATCAGAACCTGGCTGCCCATAGAGGCACCTGCCCAGAAATAACCTGGGGATCCTTCCCTACCTTACCTCCACCCAGGCCAGGCACCAGAAGACTCCCAGCCCCTCAAGTATTCGGGGTCCCAGGTCTAGGCTGCCCACCCGCTTCTTGGCTTCCCTGGGTAGTGGGAGGGTTTGAGGGGAGTCCCACTCTCCTGTGAACCATGGAAGCGATGGGGTGAGAGGAAAGGCCCAGGCTGGCTGGGAACATCCATACAGGCCGCCCCCTTCCCTGGGCAGTCCCACATCTGCCACTCCCACGGAGGTGGGGCCAGGAGGCTCCAGAGGGCCATGGTGCTGCAGAGTAGGGTGCCAGACTGGGACTGCGAGGCCCAGCCTGAGTTCTGCAGGTCAATCGCTTTAGCTTTTCTGAGACTCAGTTTCCTCAGCTCTAAGATAGAGGTAGAAGGAGCCCTACCTCGGGATGCGGGAGGCCTGGGGTCTAGCTTGTCTCTGCCTCTGATTGGCTGTGTACAGATCTGGGTAAGCCCTGCCCTTTCCAGGCCTCAGTTTCCCCACTTGCATAATGGGAGCTGGTGACGCTGTGGCAGCTCCCCTTTGGCTTCTTGGTTGAGAAGCGTCAGACCAAGGCCTGTTAGGGCTTTACCTTGCAAGATGGGCTGCACAGGTGGGTCAGCATGTGTGAGGCCAAGGGGACGGGCTTCCACCTCTGAGGTCTGGGCAGTCGGGTGTGAAGGGGACCCAGTGTCATTTCCAGGCAGGGCTGGATCTGCAGGCTCCCGACGCTTCATCAGCCTCCATTTCTCTATCTACACAGTGGGGACAAGGGCTGGATGGATCCCTCTTCACTCTGGAGTCCTGGGACAAAGCCTAGGAGGGAATAGGAGGACTCTCAGGCTATGGGGCCCCAAGGGCTTCTTCTTCCTGGACAGGCAGCTGCAGCCCCAAGCTGGGGTGGCTGGTGAAGAAGGGTCACTTCCAAAGCTCCTAGACCTCCCCCTGGTTCCTGGACCTGGCGCCTAATTGAGGAGTTAGTTGAGGAATCATGGAGGGAGAGGTTCCCCATGGTTACCCCAGGGGAACAGACGGAAGCCTGGGGAGAGGCTGGGCTTGCCTAGGTGGCCTATAGCCCGGGTTCCTGCTCCATCCTCCCTGCCACGTGGGCACCAGGATGAGGTGGGCCCAGGAAAGCCCAAAGGTACATGGGCAGGGGAGGGACAAAAGTCTGTCTGGGAGAACAGGGTCTCCTCAACTCCATTGCTCTCCCACCTCAGGGTCAGCAGGCTCCACAGATGCAGAAGCACAGGTCTTCCAGGGCAATACTGAGTCCCTAAGCCAGCCCGAAGCTCTCACCAGCCTCCTCCTCACCCCAGAAGCACAGATGTGGGCATCAGGGTCTCTCCCACCCCAGCTGTTGACCTCATCCCATCTCTCTCCTGGTAGCTGCCGGGCTACATTTTGGGTGGCGCTGGTGGGGGCACCTTCTGAGGCCCTCTGAGCCCAGCTCTGCCGAAGCCTCGCCTGGAAATGAGCTGGCAATATCATTCCGCACCGTGGGCGGCTGGGCTGCAGAACTGCAGAGAGGGACCTTGGGGCCCAGGTCACTTAAAGGAGCCTGAACCCAGCTCCCAGGTCTCTGGCCTAGAATTCTTCATGTGACCTGACCCCTGTGCCTAGAGGGAGAGGGATGCTGTGAAGTGCAGGTCCAGGAAGGAAGCCCTCCTTTGAGGGTGCCTTACCTGGGCTAGGTGCCCCAGAGCGGCCTGAGGGTAGAGTTGCTGGCACCACCAGGAAAATACCTCAGTGAAGTCATTTGACAGCTTGTGTTACCAATGTCAGAGCCTACATTGTTCTTGGGCATTGAGCAGTATGGATGGGGAAACTGAGGTGGAGCAAGGGGCAGTGACTTGCCCCAGGTCGCATAGGGAGAGAGCTGCTGAGCTAAAGCTTGAACCCAGGTCTCTGCCCCAGCCAGTCCCAGCAAGGCCCCCAACTCCTGAATGAGAGGAGGCCTCGCCACCCCGGTAGGGCCCTGAGCTTGGGCCTTGCCTGTGAACTCTGCGTTCCCTCCTGTCCTTTCTTCCACCCTCTCCCCCAGGCCCCCACCCCCAGATAAACTGAAATGTTTCCAATTAGGGGTCTGTTGGAGTGAAGCGAGCGAGATGTCCACAAGGAGAACTCCCCCGCCTCCCGTCCTAATCCTTGATTACCTCCCCAAGGGGGATTTATTTGGAAACAGTCATTACCACTAATTACCAGATGACCGCATGGCCCTCCTCGGGAGTGGAATCTGCTGCCTCCCGCCTGCGATCTCTGCCTGCAGCCCCGGTGGGCGGGTGGCCTCCCTGGCACGCATGGCAGCCTGCTCCTGTCCCAGCCTCAGCCTCCAAGGCGGGCCCCTGGGCCTTCACACTGCTCTATGCCCACCAAGACCTCTGGATCTGCTTCTCATTTACCCTCGGGCCACCTGGGGAGTCTGACCTTCATCTGGAAGGTGCTCTGACAGCACCTTCTCCCTCAGCCTTCTCAGGACGTTGGAGAAACTGAGACCCAAGGTGGCTCCAGGGCTCACCCCAGGGTCCCAGCCAAGGAGACCCAGGCGCCAGGAACACCAGTCTCCCTTCCCTGAGAGCTGCAGCACCCAGCACTCACAAGCTGTCTGCACTGAACTCTCCGGGAAGAGGCTCGGCCCCCATCGTCCCCCCCGTGGCTTGAGCTGGAGCCCAGGGAAAGACATGGGAGGCCGCCTTCGCTGCCTGAACGCCCACCATGTGCCATGAGCCTGCTGCTAGGCCACACGCTGATGTGCTGTCACCCACGTCATCCTTCTCATTTGAAAATGGAGGAAGCTGGCTCAGAAGGAGCGGGAGGAAACTTGGGCGAGGGCGAGCGGCAGAGCGGGCTCAGGACGGGCTGGGTGGGGACCACCCAGAGTAAAGCAGAGTGGGAACCCAGAGAGAAGTGACCCCAGTGCCTGCAGGGACTGACAGCCTCACTGAGAAGGATGACGGGGCCTGCTGGGGGGTGCTGGACAAGCACAGCCCCTAAAGCAGAGCTGATCATCCCCTCCGGGCCGCCCTCTGAGGTGTGAAGTGGGAGGCTGTGTCAACCAGGAAGGGCCATGCCCATGTGGGGCTGTTACCCTGCGATGACACCTCATGCAGGGACAGGGTTTGCTGGGTGGAGGTGGAAGGGCTGCTGACAACCAGGAAACACACTGAGGTGATGACGTGTGCCTCTGTGTGGTCACAGCCCGCCAGGAATTACGGCCGGGTTCAGCAACAGGTTCCCCAAGAAGGTGAGGCCAGGGCAGGCCAGAGTAGTTCATTTAGGTCAAGAAACCGCATCTGAGGGCTGCTGTGTGGCCCACCCTGTGCCATATGCTGGCATCTAGACACACCAAACATTTCCCGGCTCATAGTTCAGGGGGTGGCAGTGAGGGGAGACTGCCCTGGACACCACAGTTGATCTTACACAGGGCGAGTCGCACTGCCCTAACCACAGGCACCAGGCCCTGCTTTCTGGGTCTCTGGGAAGGTTTTTATTTTGGGGGGTTATAGGGTGGGTGGGCATGGCAGAGCATGAGAGGCAGGAGGAAGTGAAGGAACCTATTGAGTACTTATCATAGCACATATCATTCAGCCTTGGCAAGACCCTGAGAGGTCCCCACGTTGTAGGTGATGCCCAGAGAGGGGCAATAGTTTGCCCAAGTTTGCCCAGCACATAGAGGACAGAGCTTGAGTGAGAACCCAGACCTTCTCACTCTGTCTGGTCCAGCACTTGCTAGGCAACAAGCGGGGGACTTAGCTTCATCCATGAATTTTTTGTTTGTTTTGTTTTTTGAGATGGAGTCTCACTCTATCGCCAGGCTGGAGTGTAGTGTCACAATCTCGGCTCACTGCAATCTCTGCCTCCCAGGTTCAAGCGATTCTCCTGCCTCAGTCTCCCAAGTAGCTGGAACTACAGGCACACACCACCACACCCAGCTAATTTTTTTGTATTTTAGTAGAGACCGGGTTTCACCACATTGGCCAGGATGGTCTTGATCTCCTGACCTCATGGCTCACCCGCCTCGGCCTCCCAAAGTGCTGGGATTACACATCTATGAATGTTTAAAACACTTTGCCTACGTTCTGTTATTTAAGTCTCACCATAGCCTTTTTTTTTTTTTTTTTTTTTTCCAGTAGACAGGGTTTCACTGTGTCACCCAGACTGGAGTACAGCGGTGCAATCATAGTTCACTGTAACCTCAAACCCCCAGGCTCAAGTGATCCCTTCAAGTAGTTGGGACTACAGGCATGCACCACAACACCCGGCTAACTTTTTTACTTTTTGGTAGAGATGGGGGATCTCCCTATGTTGCCCAGGGTGGTCTTGAACTCCTGGCCTCAAAGGATTCTCCTACTTTGGCCTCCAGAGTAGCTGAGATCATAGACATGAGCAACAACCCCCAGCCTCATCGTAGCCTTTTGAAGTAGTAATTATTTCTCTTTTTATTTTATTTTATTTTTTTGAGACAGAGTCTCGTTCTGTCGCCCAGGCTAGAGTGCAGTGGTGCGATCTCAGCGGTGCGATCTCAGCTCACTGCAACCTCTGCCTCCTGGGTTCAAGCAATTCTCCTGCCTCAACCTCCTGAGCAGCTGGGATTATAGGCATGCGCCACCATGCCTGGCTAATTTTTGTATTTTTTTAGTAGAGACAGAGTTTCACCATGTTCACCAGGCTGGTGTCAAACTCCTGACCTCAGATGATCTGCCCCCGCCTTGGCCTCCCAAAGTGCTGGGATATTACAGGTGTAAGCCACCGCGCCTGGCCTTATCATTTCTTTATAACAGATGAGCAACATGGAGCCCAGAGAGGTTGGGTAACTTACCTAGGTCACACAGCTGGTGTTGAAAGCTTGTGCTCTTCCTGGGGCCAGGCCAGGAGCGAGAACAGCTGGGTCATTGATTTATCACTGTTGATAGCTTTATCCAGCCGTTAGACTAGGGGATCCTTGAGGAAAGGATCTATGTCGTGTTCATTACCAAATGAGTCTGGGAAGAGTTGGTGCTTAGAAAATACTTCTTCCACAAGTAGATCAAGTTCATTTATTCATTCATGTCCAGAAGCAGGGGGAAAGGCATTCCTGGCATCAGGAAAAGCTTGGGCAAAGGCATGGTGGCAAGACAGTTCCTTTCAGAGAAGTCAAGAACCTGGTATAGCTGGATGTCAGGATGAGGATGGGAGGCTGGGGAGAGCTGGGAGGCCAGGCTTTGAGGGGCTCTGAATGTCAAGTGGCAGCCCTTGGCCTTGACTAGGCAGGTCCAGGGAGGCTGCCCCCAGGTAGGAAAAGACCACCAAGGTGATAATTGTAGTAGCTTCCATCACTGACCACTGACCACAGAGCGTCAGCCCTGGGCAGAACGTGTGACACACATTGTCTGATTTAAGCCCTCAGTTAATACTGGGAGGTTGGTGGGAGAGGAGAGGTTAAGTGACTTGCTCAAGGTAGCAAGGGGAGTGACTAGCCTGGAGTCTACCCAAGCCTGTGCAGTGCCCTTGGCAATGGGCTGCCTCCCTCAGAACTCAGCTCAGGGGTTCTAGGATCTCTACCTTGCCAGGTCTCAGCCCTGACCCTGGGCGAGAACCGCTGGGGCCACAGCAGGCGGGGCACTCAGCACTTCTGGCTGCACAGTGGCCCCTCTTGGTTCCCTGTCCCTCCTGGGTCTCTGCTGGGTTGCTGAAGGCCAGCTGACTCTGCGCTCCAGACGGCCCCGGCTTGGGTGGGGGGACTGGGAGTGAGTCCATATGGAGTCTTTTAGGGTTGTGGGGTCCTTAAGTGCCGTCGATGCAGCCTGCCCCTCAGAGAAGGCCTAGGAGAACAGCAGATCCAGGAGGAACCTGGTCCTTGAGTCTTGGAACCGAGGTGCCCAGAGCTGGGATCTGGGAGGCTCTTGGGCCCTCTAACATCACCAGGGTTCATAGAGACCCACTAGGCTAACATTTCCCAAAGCATGGATGAGGTCAGCAGCCTCAAGCAAAGGGCTCTGTGCTCAGTATACTCAATAGACTCCCTGAGTTAAACAAAACCAAGCCTGTTGCTTTGCTGCAGGACTTCTCAGGGCCTTTAAAGTGTAAATATGCGTCCTGACTCTCCAAGCAGGGACATAGTACATTGTATTCCCCAAATGGGTCCCTTTTGTCAGTGTCTCACTGGAGCCCATTCTGGGAAATACAGTTTATAAGTACAAACACAGAGGCCCGAAGAGGGGCAATGAACTATCAAACATCACACAACGAGTTAATGGCCAAGTCTGGATTAGATACTAAAATTTTCAAGTTCCAGGTCATCACAAAACTGAGTGGCTCTTTAATCCTTTATTAGGAATTCCTTGCATGGATATGGGACTTTACAACATAATAAATGGGTTTAGTAATCACATGAAACAATGATGGAAAACTCCAACCTCATGTTGCGCATCTAGTAAGGCTTCAGTTAATAGTATATATAATTATTGTGATTATAAGAATCTAGCATTTCGCATGGTTTCTGGCACATAGCTGCTCAGTGTTGAATGAATGTTGAATAAAGACTAATAATTCACAGCTGTGTGAGAACTAAATCAGGTGGTGGTGGTGAGCTTTGTGAACTATAGAGCTGTTTTGTTCGTATAATTATCATAAAGCTTAGGTAGGATGGGGGTTGTGATCCTGTGTTATGAATAGGGCCTGAGGCCCAGAGAGGGACAGTGATGCGCCCAAGGCACATGGGGTGGGAGGGGAATCCACTGCTCTGCCAGCCGGCACTTTGGGAGCCTTTCTTGGAAGGAGCCAGGAAACCAGGAGGCAAAGTCCATTGAAGGAAAGGCTGGGGTCAGAAGGGCGGTTGGAGGCCATGTGGCCCCTGATAACCCTGTCTCTCCTTCCATCGGTCATGGCCTTTCCATGGTGTGCAGGGCACTGTCCAAGACACCAGCAGCCCTGGCACTGAACCAGACGCAACACTGCAAGCAGCTGGAGGGCCTGGTGTCTGCACAGGTGCAGCTGTGCCGCAGCAACCTGGAGCTCATGCACACGGTGGTGCACGCTGCCCGTGAGGTCATGAAGGCCTGTCGCCGGGCCTTCGCCGACATGCGCTGGAACTGCTCCTCCATCGAGCTCGCCCCCAACTATTTGCTTGACCTGGAGAGAGGTAGGAGCTGGCAAAGCTGCTAAATGCGTGTGGGTGCGGGTGAAGGAATTCAGGCATCGATCTGTGTGTGTTTAGATGGAGGGATGGGTTCATGGGCGGGTGGATGATGGATTCATGGATGAATGGGGTATGGGTGGATGAATTAATCATAAGATGGGTGTGTAGGCATGAATTCACAAATAAGTAAACACAGATGAGTGGCAATATCAGTGCAGGGGAGCCTGAAGAACAGCACATGGACCTGTGTGCCCCCATGCATGAATGAAGGAATGAGCCAGGGCTGTGGCCTGCTGTACTTAAGGCCACATGTCAGGGAGGCTTCTGGGAGGGGAGTCTAGAAACAAGAATGCTATAGAGCCCACCCTCAGGGCAGACAGGTGTGCCACAGGTAACACTGAACTGGGCTGCTGAAACTGTTGCACCATGCACAAAGCAGTGTAAAGACAGAACATCTCAAAGACTTCCTGCAGGTGGTGGCTTCTGGTGGGGGGTGTCTGGGGGACCCATGTACAATAGGGAGGCTTTTGACAGACAGAAGTGCCCCAGTAGGTGCAATCTCTCTCCTGCACTGTAATAACTTTTCTTGTGGGTCCTAAACAGTAGCAGCTAATATTTGACAAATTCCTTTCTTCCTGAATTATTTGAACTCCAGAGCCAGCCTGTGAGGTAGGTGTTATCACCCATATTCTACAGTTAAGGAAACTGAGGCTGGAGAAGGGAAAGTGGCTTGCTAGTTAGGAGACAGAGCCAGGGCTCGGACCAATGGCCAGGACCCCGCAGCTGAGGCTCCTGAGTGCCCTATTTGTTTCCCAGGGCTGCTGTCCAATGGGCCACAACTAGCTGCTTGCAAACAACAGATGTGTATTGTCTTGAAGTTCTGGAGGCCGGAAGTCCAAAATCGAGGTGTCAGCAGAGCCGTGCTCCCCCTGAAGGTGCCAAGGAGGATCCTTCCTGGCCCGTCCCTAGCTCCTGGTGGCAGTTGGCCATCCTTGGCATTCTTTAGCTTGCAGCTGCGTCACTGCAGTCTCTGCCTCTGTCATCACAGGGCAAGCTCCCTCTTTGTGTGTCTGTGTATCCGAAATTCCCTTTTTACAAGGACACCAGCCACTGGCCTAGGACCCACCCTGATCTGATATGACCTTGTCTAAGCCCCATTACATCTGCAAAGACCCCACTTCATCATAAGATTATGCTCACAGGTCCAGGGGTCAGGACTTGAACACATCCTTCAGGGGGACAGGGGTCCACACACAGCAGGCCCTTTGTGCATTTGTCTGGTGCATCAGGAGCTCAGAGCCTGGGCTTCACTACTGTAAAGCATCCCCTAACGCCAGTGCAGGGCAAGTGGGTGAAAGCCCAGAGCTGTGAGTGTGAGTAGGAGGACGTGGGCAAGGGCATGCCTGTGGGTGTGGGTCGAGTGTGGCTGTCAGCTGGTATATTCGGAAGGAATTGGGGAAGCAGGGGTGACAGCTCAATGGCCCTAGTGCCGACCCCTGCTGGCGCCACCTTGGTTACATGAGGGTGTGGGCGAAGGAGGAGGACCTCTGACCTGGGCAGCTGACCTTTCCCTCCCACCCCCAGGGACCCGGGAGTCGGCCTTCGTGTATGCGCTGTCGGCCGCCGCCATCAGCCACGCCATCGCCCGGGCCTGCACCTCCGGCGACCTGCCGGGCTGCTCCTGCGGCCCCGTCCCAGGTGAGCCACCCGGGCCCGGGAACCGCTGGGGAGGATGTGCGGACAACCTCAGCTACGGGCTCCTCATGGGGGCCAAGTTTTCCGATGCTCCTATGAAGGTGAAAAAAACAGGATCCCAAGCCAATAAACTGATGCGTCTACACAACAGTGAAGTGGGGAGACAGGTAACCACCCACCCCACCCAGCCCCAGATAGTTGTGCTTGTACCATTGGCCAGAAAAGGGCCACCCAGCGTGCCCCGATGGTGGGGGGTGTGGGGGGACGGGCCCTGACTGGCCCACACCTGACGTGCCTCACACCGTCCTCATCCTCAGCCCTTCCCTCGCCAGTTGCTTGGGGCTTGTCTCGCTTTCCTCCTCCAGGGGGTCCACCGGGGTTTGGGTTGTCCAAGCAGAAGGAGCACTGAACTAGGAATCAGGCGCTCTGAGTTCTGGCCTTGGCTCTGGCACTAAACTCACTTAGGGACATTGGGAAAGTCAGTGCCTCTCTAGCCTCAGCTATTCCCATCTATAAAATGGTGGAGGTGACCTGGTGCTGAGTCCCCATCTGTCATGTTCCAGGGTGTGGAGAGGGCTGTGGTCAACAGAAGCCTATCCTAAGGGCTCATCTACTTGGATGTAACGGGGACTCCCACCCATACCCACCGCAGCCGCTAGAACAGTTTCCTCCAGCATTAATTACTATCAGGTTTTCATTCATTCCTCACCTCACGGCCCAAAAGACTGGGGTGAGTGGACCCGTAAGTGAATGAACTTTCTACCAATCTGTGTTGCAGACACTGTGCTTGTTGCTCCATACATTTCTGTTCTGTGGTCACAGAACAACTCGGGCAGGCCTTGTTGTCCCCTTTTCACGGATGGAGAAAGGACCGTGAATGGCAGGGATGGCCACTTGGCCAGAGCTGCATGTGCAGATGGCATCTCATTAGCTCCTCCCTGCACCCCTTAGCCCCATTTTACAGAGGCAGTAAGTGAGGCTGAAAGCACTTCAGTGGCTCAGCCCTACAGCACGATAGAGCCCAGGACTGTGGGACTCCCAAGTCCAGGGATTTCTGTGGCCTCATCTGCTCTCAAGGGTCTGACTTGTGTGAGGATTCTAGGATGTCCAGGCCATCCTTGGACAGTTAGGGAAACTGAGGCCAAATCATATTGTGGATCTATAGCAAAGCCTGGCCAGGAACTCAGGACTCCTGCCTCCTGGCCCTGCTTACCTGTCCCTGACCCCTGCTCATGAAACCCAGTGCGAGCCCTTCACCAGTGGCCTGCACACCCACCACCATGGCCACGCCCACCATCATGGCCAGGCCAGCTGGACGCCACATGCTGCCAGGGGCACAGCCCTCCTTCCCCCACCATGCAGTCCAAAGAGGATCTTCAGCCTCAGGGCCAATCAAGACCGTCCCTGAGGCCATCTGCAAAAGGGGCCAGTATCCCCGAAAGCTGCAGGGCTGCTGAGGATTAAATGAGATCGCAAACACATGTTTAGTACTTCGGGAAGTTCCAGGCCCCTTCCCCCAGCTTATGCTGAGCAGCAGAACCTAGTTCACCTTCCCTCGATGGCTCACCAGTGCCTCGGTGCCTTGCAGTCCTGCTGACTTCATCCCTGTGACCTCCATAGACTTTTCTCAGCAAATTCCAGATTGGGTACCCAAACGTACTCCCTGGGTCCTCACTTCCTGGCACTGGAGAGGAGAGCCCTGGGACCTTGGCCAGCTTCCCCACTAACTCACTTGTCTTGGGCAAGTCCTGCCCACTCTGTGCCTCAGTTTCTCCATCTCTCTGATGCAGGGGATGGACCCAGGTTCCCATGACTCTTGCAGGTCTCTGAACAGGAGAGGCAGGAGGGCAGGCCTGGGCAGGGGAATCCAAGTCTTGTGTTGAAAGAAGGGTTTAAAAGGCAGAACTGGAAGGCCTGTAGAAGGCATCAAACTTCTGCCCCTCAGGTATGAATGGGGAAACTGAGGCCCAGGGAAGCTGGTGGGCCCGAGTCCTTTTTGAAGCCAGGGCAAGAGGCTTCCCAAGCCTCTGAGCCCGAGGGGCCTCCGCCATAGTTATTACTTAAATGGATTTTTCAAAACCAGCATTGATTTAACTTTTATGGTTCAAAAAACCCTTTTGTGTGTGCCATCTCATTTCATCCTTACAGCTCTCTGCAGGGCAGGAATTATGTGCTCGCTTTGCACGAAAGAAGACAGAGGCCCTGAGTGGTGACGTGGCTTGCTGAGGGTGGCCTGGCAGGAGCACTGGCAGTGGGGGGAAAGCCAGCCAGGTGGCAGGGAGGTGCCCCCTGCACTCACCCCTGCCTTTTCTCCCCTTCCTACCCTCCTCCCTTCCTTCCTTCTCTTCTTTTCTTCCTTTTTTCCAGCAAGCATTTAGTGAGTGAAAAAGCATGGAACAATTAAAAGCCACCACTTTTGGAATCACCCTCAGATCTGGGTTCAAATCCCAGCTCCTTGATTTTCTGACTGCACCCTTGGGCATGAGACTTAGCCTCTCTGAGCTATTGTTTCTTCTTTTTAAAATGGGGAAAGTAAGGATACCTCCCTTGAAGGGCTGTTGTGGTGATCAATCTCCATTATGCGTTAGAGCGCTTGGTGTACCGTAGGTGCTCAATAATGACATCCCTATCCCTGCAAATGCCTTTCTTCCTGCCCCTCAGCTGTCCCCCAAGGTTGCAGGAAGGCCCACACCACCTCCAAGCTTTAAAACAAAAAGCTCTGTCACTTGAGGCTCCAGCAGGCAGTGACTCCCTGAGAGCACCCAGCCATGGATGGGTGGAGCTGGGGTCCTGGGGCAGGCCGGGGAGGGGACTCTGGCCACCCAGCTGACGCCTTCCCCTGTCTGCAGGCTCTGCGCGCCTCTCTGGAAATGAAGTGTAAGTGCCATGGGGTGTCTGGCTCCTGCTCCATCCGCACCTGCTGGAAGGGGCTGCAGGAGCTACGAGATGTGGCTGCTGACCTCAAGACCCGATACCTGTCGGCCACCAAGGTAGTGCACCGACCCATGGGCACCCGCAAGCACCTGGTGCCCAAAGACCTGGATATCCGGCCTGTGAAGGACTCAGAACTCGTCTATCTGCAGAGCTCACCTGACTTCTGCATGAAGAATGAGAAGGTGGGCTCCCACGGAACACAAGACAGGTGAGGCCTGCCACCACCTTGGTGGGAAAGGGTCACCCGTGTTGCACATACTGTTCCCCAGCTCAGGGCCATGCACACAGCAGGGACTCAGGTGGCATTTGGGGAATGGAGTCCCTGCTCAGTTGAGGGAGTTGGCCCCAGAACTGCTAAGTGGAGATGCCAGGGTCCTAGGGTCCCCTGCAGAGCTGCTGGGAGCACCTGTTCTGCACTGTGCCTGGCAGGGGCCCAGTGAATGGAGGCTGATGAGAGGCTCCTGCTCTACCTTCCCCAGCTGGGGAGACAGATGGGAAGAGACAATGACGCTACTGGGAGACGGGACAGGAACGAGGCTGCCCAACATAAGATAGGTGCTCAGAAAATGTTTGGCAGATGAACAGATGAAGGGTAAAGGCCATACAAGCCTGCTCGTTGCACAGCAAAGGGACTGAGGTGCCAGGGGAGATGGGGACAGCCTACAATGAGTGAGGGAGAGCGATGTCTGCCTGCATTCCGTGCAGCGACACTGCCCCTGTGTCCTCGCCTCTGTGAGCCCTCTCCCCGGCCCCCTGCTCCTCCCATCTCCTCTTGGGGACCCTGAGCCTGGAACCCTACCACAGCCCCAGTCACAACTGCTGCAGTCGGCTCAGGACAGGAGAGTGAGGGAGCCAGGGGTGACTGCAGACCTACTGTGTGCTGGGTGGGGTTGGTGAGGACTGCACAAGCAGCATTTCCTGAAGACGGTGCTGGCGAAAGCTGGTCCCGATCTACGAGAGAAAGAGCTCTGTCATCACATGCTTTTGGGAAATTCTCTGGCAATTCACAAGGCACTAGAACATATGAAAGGCTCTGAGGAATCTGCAGTAAAGATCTGTTTAAGCCAGTGTTTCCCAGAGGTGTTTGGCCACGGAACGCTTTTATTAAGGAGCCCCTAATAGCATTCCACAAAACTCGTGTTCTCGGGGTTAAAAGAATATTGCACCAGAGAGTGGGTGTCTGGGAACGTGTCTGGCACATAGTTGGTGCACAGCCAGCGTTGACTTCCTCCGCAGCCCACGTTCCTGTCTCCAGGAGAGGGAGGGGTGTGCTGGGGGGCTGCATCCCCACAGGCCAGGGCAGCAGGCTCTGTGAGGAGGCCCAGGCTCCCATCTGGAGGCCAGATTGAGGGGGTCGACAGAGGGAAGATGGAACCAGGTCAGGCCAAGGAGACAGGAAGAAGCCAGAGGCTGGGCTGAGGTAGATGGGGATGGGGTAGTTAGAGGAGGATTCTAGAACATGGAGGGCTGCAGGAGGCCCACAGAGGACCCGAGAGTGAAGAAAGGGTCTTCCTGGATCCATGTGCAGCTCTGCGTGTGTCAGGGAGGGCACCGCAGGGGGACTTGAGCACATCCTTCACTGATCTGAGGCTCAGGCTTGTCTTCTGCACAGTGGGGAGGGCACACAGGGTTGTCGTGTGATCTCCAAGCACACGTACCTAGCATCTCCCTCTCCCCTCCCGTCCTGGGCAGTCTCCCCTCCCACTGTGCCCTCTCTCCCAGTCCCCCCTCACTCCTGATGAGGAGGCCCCGCCCACAGCACCACCCATCCTCCTGCTTCCTTCGCAGCCCCCACAGGTCTCCTGCCTTGTGGTCCTTGTGGTCCTTCCCCAGGGAGGGCCCTTGCAGGCATCTGTGTTAGTTGGCTTTTGCTGCAGTAACAAACAGCCCCAATTTCTCAGTAATTCACAACCACAGACATTTCTTGTGCCCATTACATGAGACTGCAGGTCAGCTGTATCTCTGCCTGGCTCTGGTAGGTGCTGGTGGGGGATCCCCAAGGGCTCAGGTCATGACAGGAAAGCCTGGTGTGAGGGGAGCCCAGAGGGTCCCTGATCCAGCCTGGACATCAAGGAAGGCTTCCTAGAGGAGGGGAAATGTGAGATTGATGATTAGGTTGGGGGTTGGATGTAAGTGAGCTTGGTGAACTGTGCAAGGTGTGTGCATGTGGGGTATCTCTAGAGGCTGGCCCCCTCGCTGCGGAAGATACCTTGCAGCCTCCTCAAATCTAACCTGGGGAAACCGAGGCCTAGTCTGCAGTCAATATTCCAAACCCTAGCCCTCTTGTCATATTTCTTCCAGAGGCTCGCACCTCTGAAACCCACACATCCCCCACCACCCACAGTTTGAGCCACCCTGTGCCCTGGGAGCCAGGCATCCCAATGGCCCTTCCCTGGGCCTGTGGCCCCACTGGCCCCAATCCTGGTCCCAGGCACCTGGGCCTTGTCTGAATCTGACATTGGAGGCCAAGTTTTCAGACAATGCATGTCAGGGATCCAGAAATTTAAAAAAGAACCCTGTCTCCTTCCTACCACTCAGGGTAGAGTGCTCAGCCAGAGCCTTCAGGAGAAGGCTGAGGGGGAACTCATGGATGCTGAGTGACCAAACAAAGCCCAAAAAGGTTCAGTGACTTGCCTTAAGTCACACAGCCACTGAGTGGCAGAGCTGGGGCTTGAACCCAGGTCTGTCCAGCTGTGGGGCATGTATTCTTCCGGGAACTGCTGGCAGCCCCCACTTACTTGTCACTGGCTGGCTCTCCCCAGATGTTCCCCTCCTTCTGCCCATGGCCCCTTCCAGCTCAGGTCTGGCCTCTCCCCCCAGTACTGATCAGCCTCCTCCGGGCCTCCAGCTCTCCCCTTCCATCTGCTCTCACTGTTCTGAGGGCAGGCCTGGTCTTCTGCCTTTGCCCAGGCTATTCCCTCTACCCCAGCACTCCTTCCCTCCTCTGCACGATGGAGTGCTGCTCCTCCTTCATGAATGGCCTAGATGGCCTCTCCTCTTCCAGGAAGCCCTCCTGGACTCTCAAGACCTTGTACTCTCCCCGGGCAAGGCCCCTCTCCCTTCTGTGTCTGTTTCCCCATCAGTAAATATGAGGATTGCATTCGGTCATCTCTAGGACTTTCCCACATTGGACATCCTGAGATTCCTCAGTCCACATGTGGGGACCATTTGTCCCTGTCAGTGCCCCAGCCCCCTGCTGCTCTGTCCGCAACTACATCTCATGAAAACACTCCCTGTCTAGCCTCAGCCTGGCTAGAGGAGCCACCAGTCTGAACAGATGATTTGTCACTAGACAGAAGAACTGAGAGCAGTGGAAGCATGTTTGCATTTTATAGGGACCTTCAATGCCTTCGCATCCCACATTTGGGAAGAAATGCAGCCCCTGCCGGCTTCCACGCCCCGCCCTTTAGGGTAGGGAGAGCAAGCCAGGGCCTTAGTTTTAGTCCCCGAGTTTAAGCCTCTGCCCTTTGCTGAGCCTGTTTTCATCTGCATAATGGACATAATAATACCACTGACCCAAGGGCCCTGAGCACCTCCACTAAGATAAGACACTGGAGGGAGTGCCTGACCCACAGGAGGCACATGGCCAACAGACCCCTCTTCCTCCACGAGCAGCATGTCCAATGCCCACTGGGGCTTCTAGTATTTCAGCATTTATGCTAGGATTCTAAAAATCAAATGGTCTTTACATCTCTCATAATAGTTAATTAAACATTAAATATGGCCGGGTGTGGTGGCACATGCCTGTAATCCTAGCTACTTGGGAAGCTAAGGCAGGAGAATCGCTTGAACCCAGGAGACAGAGGTTGCAGTGAGCTGAGATTGCACCACTGCACTCCAGCCTGGGCGACAGAGCGAGACTCTGTCTCAAAAAAAAAAAAAAAAAAAAATTACACATAAACCCATAAAGGTAGGATTATTAGGTTGGTTGGAGGGTCTTTCCAGTATTTAGAAGTAGAAGAAATAGAAAAAAGATACCTCCAAGAAAACAAAACAAGGCTGGGCACGGCAGCTCATGCCTGTAATCCTAGCAGTTTGGAAGGCTGAGGTGGGAGGATTGCTTGAGCTTAGGAGTTCAACACCAGCCTGAGCAATATAGTAGGATTCCATCGCTACAGAAATAAAAATTAAAAAATTAGCCAGGCATGGTGGTGTGTGCCTGCAGTCCCAGCTACTCAGGAGGCCGAGGTGGGAAGAGCACTTGAGCCAGGGGCCTGGGTTGGCGGGGAGGTGAGGGTCAAGGCTGCGGGGAGCCATGATCACAACCACTGCACTCCAGCCTGGGCAACAGAGTGAGACCCCATCTCAGAAAAAATAAAAGAAAATAGCTCCATCATTTTGGTAACCCCTTATTAGAAATATAGGGAAAAGTTAGAAGTACCTTCAGGTAAGAGGATTGTTTAAAAGTCCCCAAAGATCAAGACAGCTTCTAAGAAGGGCTGAGTCGGTGGCCATGGGAGACGCTGCCGGCTGCCTGGCTGGGAGTCATAGGAGATGCTGCCGGCTGCCTGGCTGGGAGTCATGGGGTGTTGGTGGGTCGGTGACCAAGGCATGCGCTGACCTCCTTCCTGCCCCCACAACAGGCAGTGCAACAAGACATCCAATGGAAGTGACAGCTGCGATCTTATGTGCTGCGGGCGTGGCTACAACCCCTACACAGACCGCGTGGTCGAGCGGTGCCACTGTAAGTACCACTGGTGCTGCTACGTCACCTGCCGCAGGTGTGAGCGTACCGTGGAGCGCTATGTCTGCAAGTGAGGCCCTGCCCTCCGCCCCATGCAGGAGCGAGGACTCTGCTCAAGGACCCTCAGCAACTGGGGCCAGGGGTCTGGAGACACTCCATGGATTCTGCTTGTGAATTCCAGATGCCAGGCATGGGAGGCGGCTTGTGCTTTGCCTTCACTTGGAAGCCACCAGGAACAGAAGGTCTGGCCACCCTGGAAGGAGGGCCGGGACATCAAAGGAAACCGACAAGATTAAAAATAACTTGGCAGCCTGAGGTCCTGGAGTGCCCATGGGCTGGTCTAAGGAGCGGGGCTTGGGATTGGTGAGACTGATACAGACGTGACCTTTCAGGGCCACAGAGACCAGCCTCCGGGAACGGGTCTGCCCGCCTTCTTTAGAATGTTCTGCGGGACCCCCTGGCCCACCCTGGGGTCGGAGCCTGCTGGGCCAACCACATGGAACCACTAGCTTGGGTTGTAAATGTTTTCCTTTGTTTTTTTGATTTTTCTTCCTTTGGGATGTGGAAGCTACAGAAATATTTATAAAACATAGCTTTTTCTTTGGGGTAGCACTTCTCAATTCCTCTTTATATATTTTATATATATAAATATATATGTGTGTATATATATATATAATGATCTCTATTTTAAAACAAGCTTTCTAAGCAGCTGTACGAAATAAATGCTGAGTGAGCCCCAGCCCGCCCCTGCAGTTCCCGGCCTCCTCGAGTGAACTCGGCAGACCCTGGGGCTGGCAGAGGGAGCTCTCCGGTTTCCAGGCAAGGCGGCTTCCGATTGATGTCCCTTCTCCCCCCGCGCTCCCCCACACCGGGCCCTGGCCCTGATCTCCCTGTAAGATCTCTTGGTCAAGGGCGAGGACAGACGTCGTGAAACATAAACCCAGCTGGCAGCATCTTTTTTCCTCGGGGACACACATGCATGCGCGGCTCAAAGCCTGGCCGGGTTGTCAGGCCTGCCTGCTAGGCTGGCTTCAAGGGAAAACCGTCCCTGGGCAGCTGGGATGCAGACTTCGGGGAGGCAGCCCTGGTGGATTTTCTGCATGACCCTGGGGAGGGCTCTCTGCCAGCCTCAGTTTCCCCATTTGTAAAATGGGAGCGGTGGGGAGGCAGGCTGAAGGTTAGGAAAGGCCTCGTGCCTGGAGGCTGGCGGCAGCGGACGTGTTGAGAAGTGGCTGGATTCTGGTTCTGTTTTGAAGGGGAAGCCAACAGGATTTGTCCTCTTTTTGCATGTGGGGTGTGAGGGGAAGGAGGCCCAAGAATGACTGCCGGGGTTTTGGCTGGAGCACTTGGAAGGCTGAAGGGGCTGGATGCCGACATGGGGGTGGGGAGAGGCCTGGGGTTCAGATTTGGGCCCGTGGGGATTGTGACACTGTTTATGCTCCTAGTGGAAATACTGAGTGGACGGGAAGATATTTGGGACTGGAGTTCTGGGAAGTGGCCAGGGCTGGAGATCCACATTTGGGTGTCATCACTAAAGGAGTGTGTGGGATAGAAGAGTAAAGAGGACCAAGGCCTGGGCCTGGGGCACTCCTGCCTTGGAGGTTGGGGAGATGAAGCTCAGAAGAGACACGGAGACAGAAGGAACAGCCAGGGAAGCAGGAGGGAGGTCGGCGGTCCTGGCTGTTGCCAAGTGAAGACAGGGTGCCAAGGGGAACAGGATCACCACAGGCATATCACTGTCCCTCTGAGCTTCCGCGTCACCTCCCACATGTAGGAAGCACCAGTAACCAAGAGTTGAGTAAGTGGGGTATCCCCAGTGCCTGGCCAGAGCAGGTGGCCCCAAAACAGAAGTAGTGGTTCATCACCTGGATCTTGCTGTGGCTGGGGGGTAGCCACACAAGACAAAGGGTGTAAGAGGATGTTATAATCTGGATCTCTGCATGCACCGGAGAGTCGGGCTCAGACCAGTGCTCTTCCCTCCCCGAGCCGGCTGAGGACTGAGACACCACCTGGAGAGGCTGGGGCAGAGTGGGGCCTTGCGCAGGATTTGGATAAGTGAAGCCACATCCTTGGGGGTGGGATGGCATGGATAACCCCTCAGGGGCTGGACCCATCCTGAGTGGGAAGAAGGGGGGTTTTTGTGGCCATCTTCAAGGCCCAGCCTGAAAGCTTGCAGTGGGGGCAGCCAGAGCCACAGAGTCACCAGCTGCAAGGAACCTCAAGATAAGTCTTCTAGTGTGTTTTGCAGAGGAGGAAATTCAGAGATGGGAAGGGCCTTCCTGTGGTCACAGAGCTGATAAGAGGCTGGGAGCTGGGGGAGGTGGAGCCTCCCCCGGTGGGGCCCCTGCCAGCCCCTGTGTCAAAAACCCCCAGCCTCCCTGGAAGGAGCCCCTGGAATGTGTGCTCTCCAGACCCAGGGCTTCCCTGCTTCTCAGCCACCTCCTAGCCCACAAAACCAATTCCCGGTCCCTAGCCTGGAACACAAGGCCTGTTCCCCAGGCACAGGCAATTCTTCCAACAGCATTTCCTGCAAATCCCAGCTGCTCAGCCTGCCTGGCCTCTGGGCATCTGCTGTTCTCCCTGACCAAAAGTGCTGTTTTCCTTGCTGGAATCGCACACAACCCTCACAGCCCTCTCCACAAAACCTTCCCCAGTGCCTTGGGTGGAAGGGATCTGCCCCTCTTCAGGCTCCCCACAACCCTCTGAACATTTAAAGCAGTCATCACCCTCCTTCTCAAGCTGCCAGTCAATGCCCTCTTCTGCAAAAGCCAGGTAAATGGCTCCCTCCTCCAGGAAGCCCTCCCCAGCTACCTTCAGCCTGGGTCAGGGGCCTCCTCTGGGTTCCCACAGCCTCTGTGCTCCCTCCAATGTTCGCGGAACCAAGGTGTTGAAGAGGGCTGTGTTGTGTCACATCATCTGTCTCCCCCACCTGTCTGGGGCCCTTTCATGGGCTGGGACCAGCCATATGCACCCATGGGACCTGGGATCTGGGGGGCAGCACAACAACAGGGCTAGGTATAAAACCTACCTCCGAAATGCTGGATTTGGGAGTGTCATTTGGACCTCTGTCAGGACAAGTAAATGGGGGAAACCAGACCAGGGACCAAGAATGGCTCTCAGAAAGGGTGGCCACGTGAGATAAGTGCTACCATTTACTGTGCACCTGCTGTGTGACCTTCTAAGCACATTGGCCCAAGTCATCACAGCAGCCCTCCGAAGTGAGTATCGTTACCATTGACACAGGAGGAAACTGAGGCTCTGCGAGGAAAGGCGGCTCGCTCCAGACCTCAGGAAAGCTCCCAGCACAGCGGGGCTCTGAGCGCAGGTGCATCCCTACTCACACGTCTGCACTCCCAGCAGGCTCGGGGGAGCTGCATGGAGAGCTGAAGATAGCTTCCTGGGCTGAGCTGGAGGGCTGGGAGGGGAGACCTCAAGCTCAAGACAGGAGACCCTGGGGAGTCCCTGACTCAGCAGGCCACTGGCCAGTCCCCACATCTGTGACAAAGCCCTGAACCTTTCTGGCTGGCCAGGAGCTGGACAACCGAGGGGCAGTGGGAGCTGGTCCCAGTGCTTCCCCTCGCCCCCAGGTCAGGGCTCTAAGAATGCAACCAGGCTGAGCCCCACTCCGGGGATCTGGAGGCTGGGGCCTCTGCCAGGTGCATCACAGGGGCATGGAGGTTCCCAGGACCTCAGAGCTCTGGTAGCTCAGTATCTCATTGTGTTCAGAGATTTGGAAGCATAAGATCTTGGTACTCAAGAATTGTGGAGTGGAAACCCCCAAACCACTGCCTTGCCAGCCCTGCAGAGGCCCCCAGGCAAATGGCCCACCCAAAAAATTTTGAAGGCTGCGTACTGATCTGAGAGTGTCAGAATTCTTGTCCCCAGCAGATTTCCCTTCCCAGAACTTGCTCCATCTCCCTCCTGTTTAAGGGGCAGCAGTCCCAGACAGGGCTCTGTGAGACTCAGAGAGTCCGAAAGATGGAGACTCCCCAGTGATGACAGCACCAGCCACTCTGAGGCGGCTCTGAACCAAGTGTGGGAGGCTGGCTGGAGACACAGGAGAGATGGGGCCTGAGGAGGGAGACAAGAAGGCGGCAGAGAGGAAACAGGAACTCCTGAAAAGAGGGAGAGATTAGTTTGGTGGGAAAGGGGAGAGTGGACAGATAAGGCCCCGTGAGGAGGCCTGGCCAGGCCAGAGGAACAACCAAGGGGCCAAAGCCCAGCCCTGTGCAAGCTGCTGGTCTGTGGTTCCTGAGGTTGCAGAGATCAGCCACTGGGTTACACAGACCAGGCCCCAGCATGATGCAGGCTCCGGTCCAGAACCCCAGACCCAGAGAGGCTGGACAGGGTAAGGGGAGTTTGGGGCTAGGAGGTAGGAATCCTGCATCTTTCTAGCTTCTTGCTGTGTGACTCCAGGCAACCACTGGCCCTCTCTGGGCCTCTTCGGCAATTGTCTTGTCCAATTCTCACAACCGTTCTAAGGGATATGACCCAGTATCTCTGTTTTATTGATGAGGAAACTAAGGCTCAGAGAGGGAAGTGCCTGGCCCAATGTTAGAGAATAATTAGTGGAAGAGCTGATATTCAAACCTTGGACTGCTTGGCTCCAACCATTGGGCTTGGTCTCAGCCTCCACAACGTGCATCCCAGGGATGAAAGTGGCCTCTGACTGAGTGGGGGTTTTGACTGGGAGCCACTGGAGGGCGTTGCAAAAGAGGAACAGGAAACAATTCAAGACTGAGCAGTTCCTGACATCTGTTGCAGGGCCTGGCAAGCGCAGTCCAGGAGCAGGTGCCGGGAAGGGGTTGCCCATCAGGATCAGGCCACAGATCAGCCACCACGTTCCCACCCTGCCCTCCCCAGGTGAGCTGCTCAGCATCGCCTGTGTGCCTGGCTATCCAGGCCCCACCTGTGTGTGTGTTGGGGCGAGGGACGGGGAGCACGTGAAGCTCAGGTGTCTTCTTCAGTGGGTGCACAACTCTTAGTTATTATAGCAGAGAAGACAGGAGGCCGAAGACAGGCAGAGCCCTGGGGCTTTGGGGATTTGGAGAGGGAAGGCCTACTCCTTTCTGGGTATTGGGAGTAGGGAGTGGGAAATAAGGAAGACTTCATGGAAGAAGTGCCATTTGCATTGGGTCTGGAAAGTGGGGTAGGATTTTAAGAGATGGAGAAGGAGGTGATGTGGAGGGGTCTGTGTGAGAACAGTCGTGGCAGTAAAGTATGCTCAGAGGATGCCAAGAGGTGGGTATGACTGGAGCTCAGGGGCCTGTGGGCACCAGGGCAGCAAAGGTCCAAGCCAGGCTGCCTTGGGTCCTGCCAGGTGTCCAAGACCACCCCCAACAGGGCGCTAGCAGCTGACTGGTCTGACCGCTGCCTGCCCGCCAGGCCACCCGCCCGCCCGCAGAGCTGGCTGGCTCCAGGCAGAGCAATTTAACAGCCGCACGTTTAACGGGTCCCTTTGCTCCCGTATACCAAATCAATATCCGCTCTGCTCCCCAGGCTCATGGCTGCTGAAGACAGTCTCCTTACCGGCCCCTTGGTCCGCATTGTCTTACCTGCTGGGTGCCAGCAGAGGGGCTGGAGGGCTGGGGCAGGGAGCCAGGGGTGGGTGATGGGGGAGGAGCAAGAGGAGGACCTGGCTGATCAGGACAGTCATCCCAGACACCCCTATTCAGGTTGGCAGATGAAGGCAAGAGCTTGCCAGAGGCCCAGCCTCCTGTGCTCCTGGGCACAGATGCAGTTCAAATCAGAGTATTTTATGTCTCCACTGTCTGCGCATCTGCGAAAGCATGCAGTCCTCAAGAAGGCGGTGGAGTGGGAGGCTGCCTGAGGGCTGCGGGGACAACAGCCTGTTAGATGTCATTACCTCGGAGCCTCCTTCACACTCAAGATTCCCAGAGTCCATTTTTCCTAGATTCTGGTCCTCCATTCTGAACCACTCCACAGCCCTGAGATTTCGGGACACTGGACTCAAGACACTACAAGTCCATCATGCCTAGTACTTGAAGACTCCAGAACTGTCTGCTGCGGCTTTCTGCACCTGAAGTGCGAGATTTCTCTTTTCTTGCATCTACACCACCCTTGCCTCCCCACGTCCCCTCCCCCGGGAGTCGCCCTCTCTTACAGTCCCATCTGACCCAAGGTGGAGTGGGAGCAGCAGGCAGGAGGCCACCACAGGCAGACCCTGGCTTTCTTCAGCCCTGGACTTTCCCTGGACATCCCGGGTGAGAGATGGGTAACCAGGGCACCCTCTGATCCAAGACCAGCTCCTGGGACCTGGCTCTTCATCCTGGGTTGTCCTGCAGGCCTGTGATGGGGCGGGCTCTGTGCTCCAGGTGACATCTGGGTTGGTTTGGAGGCTGTTCCCTCCTGGCAGTTGCTGTCCTTCCCTCCTGCTGTATTGCAGGGTGGACCTGCAGGCCCCTGGGGGCTTCTCTCCCAGCAAACAGAGACTCCGTCAGCACCAGGGGCCGATCCAGATTCTCGGGAATGATGATCAACACTTCCTGTGTAGGCCAAAGTCCAGGCATGGTGTACAAACCATTTAAGAGCAGAGAAAAGGCCGGGCGCGGTGGCTCAAGCCTGTAATCCCAGCACTTTGGGAGGCCGAGACGGGCGGATCACAAGGTCAGGAGATCAAGACCATCCTGGCTAACCCGGTGAAACCCCGTCTCTACTAAAAAATACAAAAATCTAGCCGGGCGAGGTGGCAGGCGCCTGTAGTCCCAGCTACTCGGGAGTCTCGAGGCAGAAGAATGGCGTGAACCCGGGAGGCGGAGCTTGCAGTGAGCTGAGATCCGGCCACTGCACTCCAGCCTGGGCGACAGAGCGAAACTCCGCCTCAAAAAAAAAAAAAGAGCAGAGAAAAACAGACCCCACCACCTCCTGCACATACACAGCATACCTCCCATGCCAACACCCCCCACAACCACCCTCTCTCTCTCTCTCTCTCTCTCCAGAACACACATGAAATGCAGGAACTCTGTGGGAGGCTGTCCTGAGTAGCAGGCAGGAGCATGGCCTGTCAGAGCCACACAGACAGGGTTTTAACCCTGCACTGCCCCCTCTAAGCTGAGTCACCCTGAACACATCACAACACCCGTGATTCCCTTTCCTTGGCTGTAAAATGGGGGTGAACACAGCTTGTCCTGACACTCGGGAGAAGTCAAGTGTGTAAAGCCTCCAGCACCCTGCCTGGCTGACCAGGCCCAGCCAAAGCTAGGTGGATTGTGCCTGTTATACAACCTGCCATTCCTTCCCCAAAGCTCCCCTGAACTTGAGATCCATGCCCTGCCCTGTGCCGCAGGCTGAGGACACAGATAATCTAGCCCGAGCTCCTGTACTACATACCTGCGGTGGGGTGAGGGACTGGTAACCTGGGCACCCTCTGACCCAAGAGCACCAAGGAGAGATGATCTGCTGTGGGAGGGGCTGGGGAGGACCATGTGTTACAGGCACAGGCCTGACTGTGGCTCCTGGCTCTGCCCTTGCTGGCCATGAGTTACTTTAGCTTTCTGAGTCCCTGTTTGCTCATCTGTGAAGTAGGATGAATGACAGCACCCACCTCTTTGTCTTGTTGTAAGGTTCAAACTAGGTAATGCACATCAAGCACTCAGCAGACAGATAGTAACAGTTATCCACTGGTAGCCACTGTGATTAAAGAATAATTCAGTCACATAGTCAGTCAACAAACCTCCACTGAGCCAGCCTCTGCAGATGCTGGGGTGTAAGAGCTGAGGCTAAATGGCTCCAGCCCTCAGGGCCCCAAAGCCCCAAGAGTCTGGGGAAGAGACTGTAATTGAGGGGTAAGCAAAGTGGGCTGGGGGCCTGGGGTCAGGAGCAAGGGGATGGAGTCAGGGTGGCCCTCCCAGGGAAGGCCCCATGGGGAAGAGGAACATGGCCTGGCTAGACTGGAGGGGGACACTGAGGCAGAGGACAGTGTGGCCAAGGTCGGGGCGAGGAGAGCAAGGTCTCTTAGAGGAGACACACTCACAGGGGCCTTCAGGGTTTCTGGAAAAGCCCAGCTCTGTGGGATCCCAGGGGAGCTGCACAGGAAAGCTCTGCAGGGGTGAAGCTCAGTCCCGCCCTCACACAGGGCTCCTTTGACAGCCGGAACGGAGTGCGAGCAGAGGGCAGCTTTGCCCTTCTTGATGAAGCCCTGTAGCCCTGCAGCCCTTCTCCCAGGAGGCTGTGGGCCTCTGAGAGGGGCTGGCCCCACCATCGAGTCCCCCGGCCCCTTACAGCACCCAGCCATACCTCATGTGGTCCTGGGACTGCAGATCCTGGTGGACCAGGGCCCGCGAGGACACCATCTGCTCCTGCTGTCTCCCCAGAACCCGACCCAGGCCTGGTCCACAGACACAGCAGAAGCCCAAGGCAGCAAGGGCCTGTACCAGAGGAGCGGGTGGCCCCGCAAGCCCGAGGCTGGGGTTCAGGTCCAGGCTCTAGGTGGGACATGTGTGCTTCTTGAAGGATGCTGCTCACTGGTGAGTGGTGGGCCCCCAGAACCCATCCTCCCCCAGGCTAACCTCGACTTACAGACAAGGAAACCGGGACAAGAAGGCTGCTCCTGATGGGTGCTGGCTCCCTGCGGTTCTGACTTCAGAGGCCTGCAGAGATGCCTGGCCCTGTGCTGAGGGTCTTCCTGCCCTCTTGCCACATCCATGTCTCCTGAGCACCTCCTGTGTGCTGGGGGCTGCCCTTGGTGCGTGTGTGCACTGGGGGCCTCACTCAGAGCTCTCCAGGCCCCAGGCCCATGGAAGGGTTGCAGTACACGTTGCAAAGGCCACAGCCCCACACCTCTGCCTGGGTACCTGGCTCCCCGCAAAGGCTTGGCTGCTGGAGGCAGAACAGCTGTTCCCTGGAAGGAGCTTGCAAAGGGGCACTACTGGAAGGCACTATGATTAAGAAACACTCACAGCAGCAGCCCCAGACTCACCTGCCTGGGAGTATGGAAGCCTGGCCCTTGGCCTGCAGCTGAGCCCCTGCTGTGGTAGCAAGCACACAACCAGCCCTTACTGAGCACTTCTGAGGCCCTACGCACAGGGCACACACGGCTCCTGCTGGCCTAGCTGCTCACATGCCCTGTGAGTAGGCCGTGGCATCATTACTACTGAAGAAACAGGTACTGTGGGTGACCCTGGGGCCAGATCAAGGCCCAGCTCCACTATTTCATCCCTGGGTGACCACTGTCTTTGTTTTTTCATCCTTAAAATGGGGACCAGGCCAGTCCTCTGTTCACTGGGATGTTGAGAGAAGCAGGTAAGGTCAAGGGCTTGGGACAGCCTTTGGCAGAGTCGAGGTCTTGTAAATGATCAGCACGAAGATCCTGATGCCAGGATTTGGCACCTGGGCTCCTCTTCAGGCACAGTTCTGCCTACCCTTATGGCTGGTCCCCTCAGGCTGTTTCTGTGGGACCCCCAGTCCCTGGGGACCTGGAGGCCTGGCCTCCTGGGATAGCCCCTGCCATGATGCTAGGCACAGACCAGGTGCTTACAAATGGCCACAGCATGTATTATGTTGGGCAGGAGGGAGAATTAGTGGCATTTGGGGATGCTTCTGGGTAAGCCTGACGCCTCCACTGCAAGGCCTCCCATCTCCCGAGGACATCCATCCGTGTTGTTGCTGGGTCCTACCACCCCCCAGCACGAGCGGGATTGTCCCATTTTGCAGGTCCCCTTCGGCTCTGCTCACTAAGGGCTGGAGGCTCAGGGAGGCCTCGGTCACTGGAGAGAGAACCAGAAGGACTTTGGAAGTCAGCTTCTCCAACTCTCCTGGCCTCAACCCCACTTTACAGATGGGGAAACTGAGGCCCAGAGGGGCAGGGCTGCCCCGGGTCCTGCTGTGTGTCAGAGGCAGATTCCCTGGCTGTGCTCGGGCCTCCGAGGGGCTGGGGGGCGGTGGGGTCTGGGCCAAGCAGGGCCTGTTGTAATCAATCCCGCCACCCTCGCCTGCCTTGCCCTCTGAGGCAGGGTCTTCCCCTCTCCCTACCAGAGAGGGTCCTGGGTCCCGACAGGCTGGGGGAAGAGCAACACAAATATTTAGTCTGTGCGGAAGAGAGCAGAGCTCAGATCTTGGCCTGGTAGCCCTGCCTCAGGCCCTGTGCCAGGAGCCACATCACAGAGGACCATGAGGCCCCCAGTGTCCTAGGGCCCCCTCCACAAATGATTTTTTGCACAGACCTATTATGGTGCCAGAAATGCCACCATTTATAATTCCTTGGGGGTGAGACATCATATCTTCCCACTAGGCTCTCTTCCAATAATAATAATAACAATAATAGCAACACGTGCATGTCCAGGGGTGTACAGTTAACCCAGGACTTTCCCATCCCCCAGCCCTCATAACAGCTCGGTAAGGCAGGTACTGTTTTAGCTATTTTCGATGGGAAACCAGGGCTCAGAGGGGTGGTGGGACTTGCCCAGGGTCACAGAGAGCAGTAGGCGACTAGACTCAGGTTCGGGTCTGACTGTAGAGTCCTGGTCTCAGTCCTGGTCCCCCTAGGCAGTGGCAGCTGGAAGTGGTAGTGCCTTTGGGTTCTTGGAGGAGGGAGCCATCCTCAGCCGCAGGCCTGCAAGGGACCCCTCCTGGGTTGGGGAAGGGACCAGTTGTATCCCAGGTTCCTCCCCTTTTCCTCTATAGCCAGACCCCTCCGCAGCCTCAAGCCTGGCAGAAGTTTGACACCACAGGGATCTGATTCCTACAGGGGCCTCAGATTTAACTTCCTCTTCTCATCCCCCTGTCCTGAGCCCCTCTGGGTTCCTATCTCCATGAATGGGAAGTGCCATCATTCCCCACCCGCTTTAGCATCCCCCCTCCCTATATGCAAATCCTCAGTCCCCACCCCAGACCTACCGAATTGGAAACTCTGGGGAGCAGGTTAGAGACTGAGCGGCACTGCTGGAGCGCGGGCCCCAGCCTCGCCACCCTCCTTCCAACGCCCTCTGTGGTTCCCCACTACCTGCAGGATCAAGCATAGCTCCAGGCTGGCATGTACAGCCCCTCTGGTCTGGCCACCAACCTGCTCTGGAGTCTCCCCTCCTAGCCTGCTCGTCTCCGCACCCAAGCACCTTGCCCTCCTTCCCAGCCTTTGCCCTGTAGCCCACACTCCCCACGTGGCCATCTTCTTGCATGTCTCCATCCCTCCTGCCTGTCCCTGGGCAGCCTGGAAACATCGATGATCCTTCACCACCCTCTGTGGCAAATCCTCCCTGACTTCTCCAGGCAGAGGCCCCAAATTAGTACCCACGGCACCCTGGGCTCCCTCTGGGACAGCTCTAGTCACCCTGTGTGGTCCTGCTTGTTTCAGTTTCATACAAGGGTTGGCGCAGGGAAGGCCTCAGTAAATGCTGAGATGAAAAGAACAAGAGAGTTTGGCTGCAGAGACAAGGGGCTGCATCTTCTAAACTGAGCCCAGCTGGTTTAGATCACCTCTGGGTCCTGCCACCACCGCCTCACTGTGGGCCTTCCTGCCCCATGGGCCTGTTTCTCCATGTGGCCGGAGGGGACAGAGGCAGCCCCTTGCGGCAGCTCAGGGGCCCCTGGGTCAAGGTCACAGTGCCCTTCACTCCAGGGCTCTCATTCTGTCCACTTGCCTCTCCTACCACCACCCCAGGAATGGTGACCCCAGCACCTGCTTGGGTCCCTCAGGTCCCACCCCAGACCTACCAAATTGGAAACTCTGGGAAGCAGGCTGGAGACTGAGCGGCACTGCTGGAGCACGGGCCCCAGCCTCGCCACCCTCCTGCCCGACACCCTCTGTGGCTCTCCACTGCCTGCAGGATCAAGCCTAGCTCCAGGTGTCCCCTGCACCCCCAGTCCCATGGTCCATTTTATGGGGTGGAAAATGAGGCTAGGGAAACAGCTGAATCTGCAGAGGGTCCAAGTCACCCCTCACTGGGCTGGCTGGGAGGAGGGGACCCAGCTCCCCGCCAGCCCTGGTGGGGATGCTGGGGAACAGATGCACTCCTGAGCCCCTCTGCACCTCTGTCTCCTCTCCTCTCACATGGCCACAGTCAAGCACACCTCATGGGTGAGGGGCAGATGAGACACCAGACGTGAAGTGACAGCATGGCCGTCTGTCTTCTCCACCAGCACCCAAGACTGTGATCCGCTCTGTGCCAGGGTGCTGGAGACAGCAGATGCCCTCCCAGCCAAGGGGTCTGTTCTCCCCAACATTACCAGTGTTCCAGCTGCTCCTTTCCACTCTGTCTGCAGAGACGCTCAACACCCCCGACCCCTGGTGTGATCTGAGGGCTCTAGGAACCCCTCCTGCACCCAGGCTTGAGGGTCCCCTGCCTGGGACTCCACCCTCACAGCTGCTCCCACTGGAGTCAGGCTCTTGCCCAGAAGAACTGCAGGTTCCCTGAGAGACTCCTCAGAGCGCCTCCTTAGTGGACCCAGGCCCACCCTGCTCTTCCCAGCTGCCCCTGATCTGTGCACACAGCCAGGCCTGGCTCTGATCACTCCCTGTGAGGTCCCACTCTCCTCTAACCTCTCACCTGTGGTGTGGCCATCCAAATGGTCCACAGATGGGAGAGGCCAAGCCAGGAGGGTCAGGGAGATTCTTGAAGGGGCTCATCTCCTCTGGGATTTCAGTGGTCATCCGCCTGACCACATGACCTCTGTCATCCTTTCTAGTCTTGAAGATGAACTGCTGGGCTGGAGGGTTTGTGCCTAGTTTTTCCAAATCACTTGAGGTATGTGTGGCTGAACTAGTGGATGAATAATGCATGGATAAACATGGATGGGTGGGTGGATGAACACACTAATACATGGAAAAATTAATGCTTCCATGTATGGATGGATGGATGAGTGCATGGATAGATGAATGGTTGGATGGACAGATGGTTGGATGGATGGATGGATGGATGGATGGATGGTTGGATGGGCAGACGGACTGACGGACGAACGGATGAATGAATGGAGGAATGGGTGGATGGATGGATGAGTGGATGGATGGACGGCTGGATAGATAGCTAGATGGATGAAAGGGTGAGTGAATGGGTGCATGAATAAATGAATGGATGAATGGGGGGTGAGTAGATGGGAAGTAGATGGCAGATGGATGGATGGATGGATGAGTAGGCGAGCGGATGGATGAATGGATGAACGGATGGATGTTATTTAAAAGTAGCCTGAAGTCCCCCTGGAAGTTTTCCTTGATCTCCCAGCTTGGTCCGAGCCTCCACCAAGCCTCCACCATCCCTGGCCTTTTCTGTCTCAGGGGGCTGAGCACAGACTGGGGCTCCCCAAGAATAGGACAGGGGTCTGGATCATCTGTGTCCCTGATACTCAATCCAGTACTTGTCCAGAGAGGCTTTCGGGGAATTTCCGGACAACAAATGAGAAATGAATGAATCAGTTCCAGTTAGGTAAGTGGTCCAGTCTGAAGGAGAGGGGCAGAAGGGTAAGCTCAGGAGAGGTCGGTAGAGGCCAGCTGTGATGCTGCTCCTGCTGGGGACAGGGATGGGGGTTAAGGAGGAAGGCACTGCAGTTAAAAGTGACCACTCCCAGTGCTTTTAGTGCACTTGCCTACACGTGCCAACACCTTTACATGTACCAGTGTATTTAAGCCTCCCAGCAGATACTATCTGCATCCCTGTTTTTCAGGTGGATGAGCTGCGGCACGCCAGTGAGATGTGGTAACTCTCCTGGGGTCGCACAGTGAGGAGATGGTGGGCTGAGGCTTGCATTCAGAGGTCTGAGTGTGCCATGCTGTGTTGTCTGTTCAAACACCAGCTGAGGAATCGGACTGGATTCTAAGGGCAGTGGGGAGCCATGGAGGGCTTTGGAGCAGAGGACGGAAGTTATCCAAATCTCTATAAGGCTGCTACATGAACTTCCCATCCCAATGGAGAAAAGGCATCTTCAGAACAGCCACAAGCAGCTCCTCCAGGGAGAGAGTTGAGCCCCCGACACCTTGGTTCCAGAAAAGTGTTTGTCTTGCCCCTGCCTTTACCATACTTGGCCCCTCCCCACAGTTTACAGACTTCAGAGGATCTGCAGCTGGGGGTCTTCCAGCCCCACCAGTGCCTCCAGAGGCCCTTAAGAGCAGCAGCTGCTGCCCTGGGGCAGTTCAGCTCCAGGAACCTCTAGCACAGATGCCCTTCGCCCAGCCCAAGGCTGCTTGTTCATCCCCCCATCCCCTCACTTCCCCTCCTTCAGCCCTGGGCACCCCACTGTGGCTACCACTTTCCTCAGTCTTCAGGATAGACGGTCCTTAGTTTGAATCCGAGCAACTCCCCTTACTAACTGTGTGGCCTTGGCCAGTGACTTCATATCTCTAAGTCCACATCTTGCTGATACATCCACAGTAACGCAGGACCCATCGCCAAAGCGTACAGTGTGATGGGCAAATGATGGTTCTAGAACAGCCCCTGACTCTCAGAGTCTCCTTCAGTGCCTTCCCCTCTTCTCTGTCTACCAGCTAAACCACTTGATAAATTATACTTAGAATTTAGCATCAGGGTGGCGGGCGGGGCTCTGGGGAAGGTTTCCTAAAGAGCTTGCCTGCCTTCTTCTGTCAGACAATGCAAAGTATCTGATGCATCATTATTTCCTTTATTGCTGTGGTTTCCAGGAAATTCAGAGCTAAACTTCCTCTTAATCACAGCCATTACACAGGTTACTGTGTGGTTGTTGAGCCACTTCCTATACCTTCTAGGAGTATTGTTTAAGACCGCTGTAGCATCCTTTCTTTTAAGTGACCCATAATTTTTTTAAAATTATGTGGGGAATACATTATAGTTTTCAGCCCTGCCCGCCATAGGCAGCTGTCTGCTGTCTAGCCCCAACCTGGCCCGTACCTCCTCCGGGCCTGCCCTATCTCCTCTTCACCAGCCCAGCCTCCACTTTCTTGTGTCCACTCCGGCCATGCCTGTCCTCAAGCACTTGGCTATGCCCAGACTAGAGAGCCTTCCCTGCACCTGGTAGATACCAAACCCCTGTCCAGGTGTCACACCCCCTGGACAATCCCTGGCTTTGCCACCCACACATTCCCTTTCTGAAGTCCCAATGCCTCTCCCTCCTTCTTGCCTATCTACACGTTTCTGGGACATCTACTTTGTTCTAGGCTCTGTTCTAGGGATTCTGCGGTAAATAAATGAGATAAAAATCCTCTGCCCCCATGCAACTGACACTTTATTTGAGAAGAATGATAACAAATAAGAAACACTTGGGACTCTTTTTGTCTTTTTAAATCAAGTGGTGGCCAATATTAAGGAAAAACTTAATAAAAACAGTCTTAACAGGGTAGAGAGTACCGGTCGGAAGGATTCTAGTCTATTTCAGTGGTCCAGGAAGACCTCGCAATGCAAATGGCAGCTCTTGCAAACCCCAGAGCCATGGGGGCCAGGGATGATGTCAGTGAGGGACCAGGGTCAGACTGAGGGAGCGTGGGAGCCACTGCAGGTTTGGGAGCAGGGGTGCAACCTGTTTTGTGCCAGGCTCTGAGCTGGGGGCTTGATGGCCAACTTCTCACTTGATCCTTCTGGCAAGTCTGTGATTTGGCGCTGGCTTTCAGACCCCGATTTCAGAGGCGGCAGAGGCCCAGAGAGGGAAGGAGCCTGCTGGAGGTCATGAAGCAGCTCGGCCCTTTCCTCCTCTCCCGATCTGTGGCAGGTTGGCAGCTGGCAAGGCTTATTTTCCTCAGCCTCTTCTCTCAGCGTCTGCCCATAAATCACTCTGACACACGACGAGGGGGGCACGGCCGGATTCCACATCACCTCCGTGGGTGAGCAGTTCCCAGGCCCTGTACTCTGGCGAGCCTGTGGTTCTTGGCTCTGAATGCTGGCTGCCCAGCAGCCCAGGGCCCCAAATGCTGGGCTCAGACACCAGGGGAGTCGTGTTTTCCCCGGGCCAAGACGGGGTTCAGGAGAAAGGGGAGGACCCCCCACCCCTGCCGCCACCCAGGCCAGAGGATCTGGCTACCAGATGAAGGGTTGGGAGAACACAAATCGGCTGCTCAAAGATCTGGGCGACACCTGGGTCTGACCATGGGTGGGTACAGAAAGCATGCTGTGGCCAGAAGCTCCGGGGGAGGGAGGAGGCCCTCCCTTACTCTGAAGGCTCTGGTGGTGCCAGAAGCATCTGGGATTGTTTTGGAGCTGGCACTGGAGCAGAGGCAGGCACAAGACAAGGGTGCTCGCCAGAAAGGGAAGATCCCCTTCAACCCTGACTGTCTTCCACCCTACCACCCTGGCCGGTAAGGTGCCGGCACAGGCACCACCAAATGCTTTCACCAGGAAGCGGGCTGGGGGCCTTTTGGCCTCGTGACTTCGCAGGGACCCCTGGAGAAATGGCTGTTCTCTGGACAAACCTCAGGGATTTGAGGAGCACCTGTCCTGTGTGGGGCTCTGAGCTGTGTGGGGCAGCATCACGACACCGCACCCTGGCCTCGAGGAGCCGCTGGTCTCGAGTGCAGCCCACTTCTCAGCCTGGCATTCAAGGTCTGGCCCCTCTCCTCCTCCTCTTCCTCCTCCCACTGCCACCCCCCACGCCTTGTTTTCCACACCTGCCTTGGGCATGGAAACCACTCCCTTCGCTCAGGCCGACTCCTCTTCAGAATGGATCAAATACCCTGCCCCGGGCTTGTCTGTGGGCACACACCCACACCACACTTCATTTCCAGGTCACACCACACCGTGGGAGGCAGTGTGGGGTGGGGATTGGGGGTAGGGAGGAATCATGACTTCGGTGTCAGAGGGGCCTACTGACCATCTGGCCCTGCCACCTATATACATTCCTGGGTCTGTCTCTGTCTCGAAGCTTCTCTGAGCCAAGGCTGAGACGGGGACACTGGTTGCCACATCCTGTGCCGCCATTTAGGGTGATTATATGAGAATGCCTGTGAGGGTTCAGCACAGGACCCGGCACCCCTGGTGGTCAGTGCAATGTCAGTGGGTCCAGACTGAGTGTGCAGGCCCTGACAACCACTCCCTGCAGAACCTCCCGCCTGCCATCCCCACCGCCAGGGTGGGACACCTGAGGAGGGGCCCTCCCTGGGCACTGGGAGGGGTCAGGGTAGCCCACACACCTCTTTTCTGTTCAAGACCAGGGTGGATGGCCACTCAGAGTCAGGGCTGCTCAGAGGAGGGGTGAGGCGGTGCCAGGATGAGGGATGCCAGGCGGTTGGCCAGGACTCAGGAAGCTGAGGCCAAGAGCTTCCTGCTCCATCAGGCCCTTCCAGCGCTCTAGCATTTGGGGATGGTGGGATGATGTCTGCCCACCCCCCACAACCCGTCTCAATCCTTTCCCTCCCAGAGCTGAGGACAATGAGACTGACCCCCAACATTCACCTGTTCCCCATGCCCTCTCCTGTCCTGACTGGGTCCCCCAGCTTTTTTCTGTAGCTTGTTTCTTCATGCCCCCTGGCCTGTCAGCAAGGGGCACAGCAGGTTGCAGCCCAGGTGCCCCTCACCTGCAGAGCTGCCCTGTGGCCTCTCTGGGGCCACAGAGGGGGCTCACTGTATGGACTTGGACAAAGTGCAGCCCCTCCCTGGGCCTCATTTTCCTTTTGGCCAGTAGAAGGGTCAGCCTCACAGGGCTGTGGAGTACATCCACGGTGACTGAGGCTGGAGCAGATGGAGCTCTCAGTCACTACTTGCTCAGTCAGAGCTATTGGTGCACTGGGGGTGCTGGCAGGAGCTGCTGGGGACCAGAAGAAAGGATGGGGAATGGCAGGGTGCGGGGGCAGGAGCAGAGGGGCCATGGGGGACCAGTGAGGATGGAGCTGGCAAGTGGCCAGCCTCACCGCAGGCCGCAGGGCCCCCCGAATGGACCCCCCGGAGGCTGCTTGTCAAGGCCTCTTGCCTAATTACCAAATCGTTCCCAGATCCCCTCCTGCAGCCTGACCTCCTCCCGGCCTGAGCCTGGGAAGTACCAAGCCCTGCCCTGAGGTGTGGATGCTGGTTTGCAGGGCAGCAGGGTCCTGCCCAGAGCCTCTCTCACTCCCATATTCCTGGGAGGCCAAAGAGCACTCCAGCCCCACCCAGCTGCCCAGGCCCAGCAGAATCCTCCCCCGAGTCCTGTGTGGGGCAACTGCTGATTGAGGAGTCAGCCCTTAGTCGGGGACCTTGGCTGGGTCCCCCGGTTCCTGGTTTCTTTCTCTGTGGAATGGGGAATTCAACCTTGACCTCACAGGGTCATTGACATGGCTTGGGCCCACTCTGGGGGAGCCAGTGACCCCTCTCCCTGCACCTCCAACCAGGCTCTGGGAGGTGAAGTGAGGCCTCACCCCCTCCACCCAACCTTGACATGAGGCTCTCTTTGCTCTCCGAAAATGCTCTGCATGGCTGCATCCTCCTGAGACACTCGCTGCCTGAAGCAGACTCACTCCCTGCCTCGGTGTCTGGCACTGGCGGAGGTCAGTGCGGAGAAGGCACGTTCGCGCCCCTACAGCCCCAGGGCTCTGAGCCTGCAGTGGAGGCTCTGCTCTGAAGGGCACTGCTCAGGGCCCATGCGGGGCTGGATGCAGTGGGCCAGGGACTTCCCAGGGTCCCAGTGTGATTTGGCAGAGCCAGCACCTTCCCCTGACCCACTGGGTGCTGCCCTCACTTCCCAATGCGCTCTCATACACGCATGTGCACGACACGCACACACGAACCCTCAAGCCCACGCACAAGCAGGATCCAGTGGGGTGACAGAAGCCCACATCTGCCCACCAGGTGCTCCCCAGCTGTGAATCAATGCTTGGAAAGAGCCACTGGTGCGGCGCACCCCCAACCTTGGGGAGATGAGGGCAGTCAAAGGTCACCTGAGATTCCCACAGCCCTTGACGCGACGCCCGCACCGTGAGCTGGGAACCTGTCAGCCCCTCAGCTGCCCTCTCTCATTTCCAGACAGAGAAACAGGACAGGAGACGGGAGGGACTTCGGGGGGGCCACACATCAGCGGCAGGTGGGGTTGAACTTCCTGCTCTGCCCTTGTGGCCTGAGCTGGGAACCCCCTACTGTCCAACCCAGCCCCAGATGTCAGCCTCACCCCATTCCTCCCTTGTTACCTGCCTAGAAGGAAGAGGACGCAGAGGCCCTCCGAGGTGGCCTCCAGACTGATGGGCCTGGGAGGCACACAGCTCTTGGCTCTGTAGGAGGAAAGGTGTTCCTCCAGTCACAGCAGTCCCACAAGGGCAGGCGCTGACCCAAGTGGGAAGAAGTGAGCTTCTCATCTCTGGGAGTGGCCAAGCAAGGGCTGGAGGCTCCTGCTGAGTGGGGTGGGTGGTTTCAGTGACTAGCAAGAGTCCTTCCAGGCGTGGAGTTTCCAAGATTCTGAGTGTTAGTGATCTCCTGAGTTTGGATTAAATGCCACTCCCTCCCCAGACTCCTTCTAGCCCTGACTTCAGGATTTTTTGAGCCTCTTGGCCAAGCCCTGCAGTGCATGAACATATAGATCACAACCTCAGTCCCTGCTCACTAACCGCAGCCAGTGGCTTTGCGTCTGTGGCCTCAGTGGCTCCCTCTGTAAAATGGGGACCATCACAATGCCACCTGCTTCACAAGTAGTGGTGGGGATAAAGTGCGGGGCCACACATGAAAGCCATGTGTGAACTAGACCAGGAACTCATAAACTTGACTCTGGCCTGGACGGCTCTGCAGGAGGAGACAGTGGGGGCAGAGACAGTATGGCTGGGGGAGATGAAGGTACTGAGTGGACAAAAGGGCTGGGTGTGGGCAAAGGAGCCATGTGAGCTGGGGCTAGGAGCTTGAATGCCAGGCAGAGGCCTCAGGACCTGCGTGAGTGGACACATGTTACCCAACGGGATGCCAGGAGGGCACATCCATCACTGCCTGGGCCCTGCCAGCCCAGGCTCCAGCTACTGGAGGTGGCCGCAGATCAAAGGGCCTTGAGGGTGGCTGGGCACAGTGTTTCATGCCTGTAATCCCAGCACATTGGGAGGCTGAGGTGGGCAGATCACAAGGTCAGGAGTTTGAGACTAGCCTGGCCAACACGGTGAAACCCCATCTTTACTAAAAACACAAAAATTAGCTGGGCATGGTGGTGGGCACCTGTAATCCCAGCTACTGGGGAGGCTGAGGCAGGAGAATCATTTGAACCTGGGAGGTGGAGGTTGCAGTGAGCCGAGATCATGCCATTGCACTCCAGCCTGGTCTCCCCATCTATAAAATGGGTGGGCTGGACCCACTGCTCTTCAAGGGGGCCTTGCAGCCCTGGGGTGGGAGGGGAGGGGAGGGCAGGGGTTCCAGAAGGGAGGCCTTCAGCTCAGGTTTAACAAGCTGTCTGTTCAGTTGGAACTGATCAAAACCAGACTGGTGCTGAGTCGTGTCTCTGCTTCGCATGGACTGAAGCTGCCAAGAATTCATCCCTCACTGTTTCCAGTAAATAATTGGGCTCCCATGGGGATCCCAGGGCGGGCTGGATGTCTCACCTCCTCTCTTCACAGTGAACTTGACCAGGGGGACCAGGAAGGAAGGAGACCCCCCCCCCCCCCGCCCGCCAGGCCTCCAGCTGTGCTCCCACCACATCAGCCTGTGGCGGATGGGCATTGGCTAACGGGGCTGCCCACCTGTCACATGGTCACAGTGGTGAGGGCTGCCAGCTGGACCCCACAGAGCCCACACACCTGGGAGTCTGGCCCTGTTATCTCCTTCATTCATGCGGTCAACAAACCTTTGAAGAACTGTGATGGAGGCAGCCACCCTCCTCGGGTCCCTCGAAGCCTCTGAGGGGTCCTGGGGCGTCAACACCTCTTCCTTTATTGTTGACCGCATCTTCCTGTTCATAAAAGAGAGGAGGCAGCACTTTGGGAGGCTGAGGTGGGCAGATCACCTGAGGTCGGGAGTTCAAGACCAGCCTGACCAACATGGAGAAACCCCATCTCTACTAAAAATTCAAAATTAGCTGGGCGTGGCGGCACATGCCTGTAATCCCAGCTACTCGGGAGGCTGAGGTAGGAGAATGGCTTGAACCCAGGAGGCGGAGGATACAGTGAGCGAGATCACACCATTGCACTCCAGTCCGGGCAAGAAGAGTGAAACTCCGCCTAAAAAAAGAGGAGGAAATGCAGAACTGGGTTTTGACTAGTGAGGCTGTGTTACCCATGCGGTGACATCTTCCTCCAGTTCCATGGGTTGCCTATGACTCTGTGTATGCTGACCCTATGGGAGGTGCCCACAAAGCAAAGGAACTGTGCCTAGCAGAGGTGAGGGCTGGGCTGAAAGATCCCTGCACAACACGCACACACACACAACTTTGTGTCAGGACCTGCCTAAAACAAATAGAGAGATTTCAACTCAATAGGGTGGACTGGGTCTAGCAGTCCGCTTTTTTTTTTTTTTTTTTTTTTAGACGGAATCTTACTCTGTCGTCCAGGCTGGAGTGCAGTGGCGCAATCTCGGCTCACTGCAAGCTCCGCCTCCCGGGTTCACATTGTTCTCCTGCCTCAGCCTCCCGAGTAGCTGGGACTACAGGCGCCCACCACCACGCCCGGCTAATTTTTCTGTTTTCAGTAGAGACGAGGTTTCACCGTGTTAGCCAGGATGATCTCCATCTCCTGACCTTGTGATCCACCCGCCTTGGCCTCCCAAAGTGCTGGAATTACAGGCATGAGCCACCACGCCCGGCCTGGAGTCCGCATTTTAACAAGGGTTCCAGGCCAGGTAAGGTGGCTGGCTCACACCTGTAATCCCAACACTTTGGGAAGCTGAGGTGGGAGGATTGCTGGGCAATAGAATGAGATCCAGACCCTATCTCTATAAAAAATAAATTTAAAACACACAAGTGTTCCAGGTGATTCTCCCTCCCTGCCTGTTTGGGGACTAAGATGATCCACCTGATCTTGGTAGGATGCTCACCCTGGTCTAGGGTTACAACCCTGGAGTTCTCTGGGCCTCTGAGTCACCCTTTTTGCTCCAAAACAAACTCCCTAAAAGCCACAGAAAATGTCAAGATGTGGTTGGCAATAGACATGCATCGGCTGCCCTCTCACGCTAAGGACTGAGGGACTGGGTTCCATCCCCCAGAGGACACCTTGCATTTGAAAGGGCACTGACCAGTGCGAGGAGCCTAACTGGCTGAGTTGTCAGAGGACAGGGCTGGCCTCCTGCAGGTCCCCTCCTGCATGAGTGTAAGGGACACTAGCAGCCCTTGTGTGTGGCAGGTCTGGGGGGCTCTATCCTGCTGCCAGTCTTCCTGCAGTGATTCTCTATAGGTGGGGAGGCCAGGACTCGCCCCCCCAACACGGGGGCACAGCCGAGTCCCCTTGCTCTCATTCACATTTTGTCACAGGATTGAATTCACTTTGATTTTCAAATATTAAGAGAATATTAAAAGATGGCATGAGGCTAGGAGTGGTGTTCATGCCTGCAATCCCAGCACTTTCAGAGGCTGAGGAGGGTGGATTGCCTGAGTTCAGGAGTTAGAGACCAGCCTGGGCAACATGGTGAAACCCTCTCTCTGCTAAAAATACAAAAATTAGCCTGGCATGGTGGCACCTGCCTGTGTTTCCAGCTACTCAGGAGGCTGAGGCACAAGAATCACTTGAACTCGGGAGGCAGAGGTTGCAGTGAGCCAAGACAGTGCCACTGCACTCCAGCCCGACTCCATCTCAAAATAAAATAAAATAATACAATAAAATAAGGCATGAGATTTGTATGGCCACCGAAAGGGAGCATGGATTTTTAGAGGTGCGGAAGCCTTGTGAGGGTGGCGGCTGCCGGCCTCCCCTGCCCTCCAGTCCTCATTCTGGGCTGCACATTTGAGTTTGGAGTTTGGGTTCTGAGATACTGGTTTTGCTTCCGAGCTCTAGTGGACTCAAACCAAGGACAAAGAGGTCCCAGACAGCCCTCGGGGACCCTGACAACATTATCTGAATACATGGATGAACAAGAGCAGCAGAAGGATGAAGAAAGAGTGTGGGCAAGCGTGCAGGGAGAACCCATTTCCACCCTCCAGGCCTGGCTCTGGCCGCAGCTCCACTTCCCAGGATCTTGTGCGTGTGTCTTCCCTGTGCGTGCGTCCCCACCATGCATGTGTCCCCACCGTGTGTGTGTCCTCCTTGCATGCATTCCCCATGTGTGTGTCCTCCCTATGCGTGCGTCCCCCCGAGCTTGTGTCCCCCTGTGCATGTGTCACCCCTGTGTGCATCCCCCGTGCACGTGTCCTCCTTGTGCATGTGTACCCACTGTGCATGCGCCCCCCTGTGCGTGTGTCCTCCCTGTGCGTGCGTCCCCCTGTGCGTGTGTCCCCCAGTGCGTGTGACTCCCCCATGCGTGTGTCCCCACCGTGCGTGGGTCCCCAGTGCGTGTGTCATCCCTGTGCATGCGTCCCCCCATGTGTGCATCCCTCTGTGCATGTGTCCCCCCCATGCGTGTGTCCCCCCCATGCGTGAGTCCCCCGGGTGCATGTGTCCTCCCTGTGCGTGTATCCCCCTGCTCGCGTGTCCCCACCATGCGTGTGTCCCCACTGTGAGTGCATACCACAGTGCGTGTCCTCCCTGTGCTGCGTCCCCCTTGTGTGTGTGCCCTCCCTGTGCCTGTGTCCCTCCTGTGCGTGCATCCCCCCATGCGTGTGTCCTCCCTGTGCGTGCGTCCCCTCGTGCGTGTGCTCCCCCTGTGGGAGGGTCCCCCTGTGCGTGTGTCCCCCCATGCCTGTATCCCCACCGTGGGTGCGTCCTCCCGTGCGTGCATCCCCCCTGTGCGTGCGTCCCCCCATGTGTGCATCCCCTCGTGCATGTGTCCCCCTTGTGCGTGTGTCCTCCCCGTGTGTCCGTCCCTCCGTGCGTGCGTCTTCCCGTGTGTCCCCCTTGTATGTCTGTCCTCCCTGTGCGTGTCTCCGTCTGTATGTCCCCCCTGTGCATGCATCCCCCATGCGTGTGTCCCCCCGTGCGTATGTCCCCACTGTGCGTGCGTCCCGCTATGCGTGCATCCCCCATGCGTGTGTCCCCCCGTGCATGTGTCCCCCAGTGTGTCCTCCCTGTGCATGCGTCCCCGTGTGTGTCCGCACCGTGCGTGCTTCCCCCTATGCGTGCATCCCCCCATGCCTGTGTCCTTACTGTGCGTGTGTGCCCCCATGCGTGTGTCCCCACCATGCGTGCACCCCCCCGGTGCGTGTGTCCCTCTGTGAGTGTGTCCTCCCTGTGCGTGCGTCCCCCTGTGTGTGTCCCCACCGTGTGTGCATCCCCCCGGGCACGCATCTCCCCGGGCCTGTGTCCTCCCTGTGCGTGCGTCCTCCCCGTGCATGAGTCTCCCCTTGTGCTTGCGTCCCTCCCGTGCGTGTGTCCTCCCGTGCATGTGCCCCACCTGTGCGTGCGTCCCACCTGTGTGTGAGTCCCCAAGTGTGTGCATCCCCCCAGGTGTGTGTCCCCCTTGGGCATGTGTCCCCCCGTGCATGTGTCACCTCGTGCGTGTCCACCCCGTGCGTTTGTCCCCCCTGTGCGTGTGTCCTCCCACGCGTGTTTCCCCCATGCCTGCGTCCCCCCGTGCATGCGTCCCCCAGTGCATGTGCCCTCCCGTGCGTGTGTCCCCCCGTGCATGTGTCTCCTGTGTGTCCCCCCTGTGCATGTGTCCCCTCTGCGTGTGTCCCCTGTGTGTGTGTCCCCCTGTGCATGTGTCCCCCTATGTGTGTGTCCCCCTGTGTGTCCCCCTGTGTGTGTCCCCCTGTGTGTGTTCCCCCTGTGCATGTGTTCCCCGTGTCCCCCTTGTGCGTGTATCCCGTGTGTTTGTGTCCCCTTGTGCGTGTGTCCCCCTGTGCATGTGTCCCCCTGTGTATGTCCCCCTGTGTATGTCCCCCTGTGTGTCCCCCAGTGTGTGTCCCCCTGTGCATGTGTCCCCCCTGCGTGTGTCCCCCAGTGTGTGTGTCCCCCTGTGCATGTGTCCCCCTGTGTGTGTGTCCCCCTGTGTGTGTGTCCCCCTGTGTGTCCCCCGTGTTCCCTGTGCGTGTCCCCCGTGTTTGTGTCCCCCTGTGCGTGTGCCCCAGTGCGTGTGTCCCCCGTGTGTGTGTCCCCGTGTGTCCCCCGTGTGTGTCCCCCTGTGCGTGTGTCCCCCGTGTTTGTGTTCCCCCATGCTTGTGCCCCCCGTGCATGTGTCCCCCATGTGTGTCCCCGTGTGTGTTCCCCGTGTGTGTGTCCCCGTGTGTGTGTCCCCTGTGCGTGTGCCCCCCCGTGTGTGTGTCCTCCGTGTGTGTCCCCTGTGCGTGTGTCCCCCGTGTGTGTGTCCCCCGTGTTTGTGTCCCCTGTGCTTGTGCCCCCCGTGTGTGTGCCCCCCCGTGCGTGTGTCCCCCGTGTGTGTGTCCCCCATGTGTGTGTCCCCCTGTGTGTGTCCTCCTGTTTCCCCCTGTGCATGTGTCCCACCTGTGCGTGTGTCCCCCCGTGCCTGTGTTCCCGTGTGTGTGTCCCCACCGTGTGTGTCTCCCCCATGCATGCGTCCCCCCCGTGCATGTCCCTCCGTGTGTGTGTCTGCCCGTGCATGCGTCCCCCCGTGTGTGTATCCCCCCTGCATGTGTCCCCCCCGTGCGTGTGTCCCCCCATGTGTGTGTCCCCGTGTGTGTCTGACCGTGCATGCGTCCCCTGGTGCGTGTGTCCCCTCGTGTGTGTGTGTCCCCGTGTGTGTGTCTGACCGTGCATGCATCCCCCCGTGCGTGTCCCCCCATGTGTGTGTGTCCCCGTGTATCTGCCAGTGCATACGTCCCCCCGTGCGTGTGTCCCCCCATGTGTGTGTGTCCCCGTGTGTGTGTCTGACCGTGCATGCGTCCCCCCTGTGCGTGTGTTGTTTCCTCCCTTTGGGGCTACAGAGCTCAGGTTGCACGGAGGTGTCCCTGGGGGCAGAGGGGACTTTCATTCCCTTGCAACCCTGGGAAAGGGACTTGTCTTTGCAGACAGGCTTATCTCACCACCTGGACCACTCTGGCTCCTCCTGCCTTCGCTCCCTGGGGCCCTCTGTGAGCGGTCAGCCTCGTGTTGGAAACAGCACCCGCATCCTTCCCCACTCCCATCGCGTGTCTCCTGCATTCTCCCAACCCCTAACCCCCAACAGCAAAACTGGCTTGGAGGAGGAGAGAGGGGACTTCCCCTGCCTCCCCACTCAGGTGGATGAAGCTCCAGGAGGTGAGTTTGCAATGACAGGGGCCTTAAAAACACGGTGGGTCAGTGGGCACTGCCTCAGTTGGTCACTTGTTCCCTTAACAAGCGCTTCACTGGGCTCTGGGAACCTGAGAGGAATCAAACTCACCAGGCACAGGCCCACTCGGACCATCCCTGCTCTCCCTGACCCTAGATGGAGGGCGCCTCCTGGCACAATTTGGGTGGGATCCTCCTCTGGATCTTAGCACCCGGCCCAGACAGGGAGGTTCAGACAAGACCCCAGCGTTCCCCAAACCTATAACACCCATGGCAGGTCTGCCCTAGAGAAGGTGGGGAGGGGGAGCACCCCCACCAGCGGCCTTGGTGAGGGAGGCACTGGCATGCTGAGGCTGGAGACAAAGGCTCAATGCATGTGGGTTCTGGCCCGGCAAGTGAGCTAGCTGGGCCCCAGCACCTCCGCCCAGAGTGCCCTCCGCTCTGGGGGAGCCCCGTACTCCTACGGGAAGCCTGCACTGCCTGCCCCAAGCCATCCTGCAGGGAGAGTGTGATTTCTGGTGGATGACTGGTGGCTGAAGTCGCCAGTGGATAGCTTGGCCTCCAAGGGGCCTCCCCCTGATCTAACAGGCACGTGCCTGCGCCTGGGCTTCCAGTTTGTTATCCCTGTAGTTTGACAAATTAGCCTTCATGGAATAGCCCTGAGGGACTGTGGGAAGGAGAGGCACAGCCAGGCTCCCTTCCACTCCCAGGACAAGGGGACTCGTGAAACCTAAATCAGGAATCTCATTCCATGAAGAGGAGCCCATGGTCCAGAGGGGCTAATAACGAATCCCAGCAATAACAATCGCCAACACAGACGGGCCACTCTCAACAGTCCATTGGCCAGGCCACACCCTCTGCAGTACGCCCCCATGAGCTTAGCCCCGTTATTACCCCACTCCACCCAGGAGGAAACCAAGGCCCAGAGAGGTAAAGGGATTTGCCCACAGCGACAGAACTTCTAAAGTGCAGTGCTTGGGTTTGAGTCAGGCCCTGTGACAGCCAGAGCCTAATCTGTTATAGCCTGTCACAGGCAAGACTCAACCCAGAAGCACCCGACCCCAAAGGTCCCCAGATCCGCCTGCTCTACAGCCTCTGAAGGCCCATGTGGAGGCAGAGACTCCCAGGCTGCAGCAGCCTCTGTAGGGCAGAAAGCACTTCCCAGCAGACAGAAGGGACCCGGCAGGAGGTCATCTGGGTTGGGGACTTCAGAGAAGAGCTGGAAACATGGAGGCTTCTCACCGCTCCCCTTTGGAGCCACAGGCCAGGGCAGCAGGCAAGTGAGAATCTCAGGCCATGGCACAAGGTGTCCCCACCCACGCCAGGTGATCCAGCTCCCTCTTCACACTCACCAGGCCTGGTGGAGGGGCTGAGGGGAAAGAGGCAGGGGTGGGCACCAACCCACAGTGCTCATGAGCCTGGTGCTCCCTGGAGAAGGAGGGCAGGTGAGGCTGCCTGCAAGCTCGGAACAGGAGTATGCTACCTGCCCCCAAAGTGCAGCATGCATGTCCACAGGCATACCCAGCTGCCACTGGGCCGGAGAGCCCTGCAGCTGGGACAGAGTCCCGGTCACACAGAGCAGTGAACCCAGCCCTGAGAGCTGGAGGCCACACCTAGGGAGACAGGGAGAGGCCCCGGGAGATGGAGGCAGATTCACCCCTGGCCGTATGGTTTGGGTACCAGCGGTCCCTCTCCCATTCTCAGCCTCACATCTTCCTGTGTTAGACAGGGCTATGTACCCTTTGTTGGTGGGAGGGTTTGACTGAGGCTTAGATGAGATCGTGTGTCGGGGACAGAGAATCAAGAATCTTAAGGCCGGGCATGGGACTGGGGCCTCCCCACTGCCTCCCAGGGCCTTGCTCTGTCTTGACCTGTAGCCACCCATTGGTTCAATGGGGAGATGGAGTCGAAGATTCTCTTGCTCTTAGAAGTCACCTGTCACCTTCCCAGCTGGACAGGGGGGCCAGAGGGGTTAATAATAAATCCCAGCAATAACAATCACCACGACAGACAGGCCGCTCTCAACAGGACTGAGGAGGAGGGTCCATGAACATTAGGGGGTTACCTGGGCCCCCAAAAGTGAGATTCCAGGGTTCCATGAAAGCCTGCAGAGTCAAGCAGAGCCCCTACCATCTGGAGCGGCCTGGAGCAGGGCCAGGCCTGCAGTGCTGGAGATGAAAATGGTCCCAGGGTCTGGGGTGGGGATGGGGAGTGGGGGCCTGTCACCCCCCGGGCGGGCTGGCGGGATGAGCCGAGTCTAAATAAATCACTAACACACGGGTGGAGAATTCCTTGAACAGGCGCCCAGGATTATGGACAACAGAGCAGAGGGGAGGGGGTGGGGGAGACGCTCAGGGGAACCATGCCTGCAACCCCCTCCCTCTCATGCACCACGGCCCTTCCCTCTCTCACTCGAGGGGCTGTGACTGATGACTGGGGCTCAGGGTGGAGGCGCCTCAGCTGGGGGCCTCCTCTGCCCAGGCCCAGCCCCTCCATCCATATGTGAGAAACTCAAAAAGCCCGGCCTGTCCGAGGGGAGGGAGGTGTTGAAAGCCGCATCCTGCTGGAGGCTGAGCCCAGGCCAGAGATAATATCATGCGCGCTGGAGCGCCGTGGGGCGGAGCCTCGCCAGCCCCCGCAACAACCCGCTACCTCCTCCACACCCCGCCCCCCTCCCCACGCTGCCCCTGCCTGGACGCCCCACCCTGGGCCCTGAGTGGGAGCTCTACGGCAGGGGTCAGGTTGCTCCCAGCCTGGAAGGTGGCCTGGACCCCGTCCCACTGGACTCACCCCAAGTCTGAGAGACCCCGGCAGACCCAGGGCAGGGGCAGAGGTCACCCTGGGAACAGGAGTAGTAGTTTGAGGCCCTGGGGCTGTATCAGGTCATCCTAGGGCTCCCTCCCGCCCCTTTCTGGACCTCAGTTCTCATATGTGGACATGGAGGGGTGGTGCGCCCGTCACCTCTAAGGGTCTCTAAGCCTCACAGCACCCATACTGTGTCATGCAGCTCCAGGGGCAGCCTTGGCTGCTGTTGGAGGGATGAAGGGATGGATGAGTGACTAATAAGAACCAGTAGAGAACCCACAAACCCTGCAATCCAAGGACACCTGGAGACCAGCTCCAGAGAAAGCCATCTCTGTTTCCTCGCTCAGCAATGGTACTCAGGAGCATTGCAGTTCCGTTTACAAAGGGCATCTGCACTCACTCCCTTGACCCTGGGAGGGAGGACAGGAGGGCTTGATGTCCCTGCAGCGCACGCAGAGACTAAGACAGGAAGGTCCAGCTGAGCTCAGAACCAGGCAGTCTCCCCGGAGGCTTCCATGCCCTCTCTCTCTGAGCTCCCAGGAGCCCCGAACTGCAAACAGGGCAGGAAATGTCAGCCTGCCCATCTACTTGGTAGATGAGGCATCCAGGTCCAGGGTGGGGCAACAGTGGGCACTAAAGAAAGCCAGCCAGGACAGGAGCACAGGTGTCCGGCTCTGAGCCTGGCCCTGTCCAGGCCGGGACCAGCCTGCTGTGTGCCCACTGCAGGAGCTAAGGGTCTCTGCCCAGTCAGTGCCCTCAGGAGCATTGCCATGGAGGCCGGGCCCCAGGTCTCTCTCCCTTCCCTGTTTCTCTCCTGTGCCTGGCATTTGAGCCCCTCATCTCCCAGCCCCTGCTGGCCTCTGCAGTGTTCCCACCTGCTGCCAGCCACCGCCTGCAGTGCTGAGGCCCTGACTGTGTGCTGGGCAGCAACGGGAGGCCTTTGCCACACACGGGGAGCGACCTCCAACACCTGTAGCCTTGGCTGTTCCAGACTGGACACCCGCCCAGCATACCTCTTGTTCTGGGATCGGAGAACGCCCCTTTGAAGTGTGGCTCTGCTTGCTCATTCCCACCTCATCTGCACTCCAAATCACCCACTCAAACTCTGGGTTCCCTGAACCAGCCCAGGTCCCCTGCCAGGCCCCATGAAATGTGGAGAAGGCCCCAGCTTCCGATGATGCCCCCTACCCCACAGGTGTCTGGCTCACCCACCACCCTTCTCTCAGCCTCGGTTTCTTCATCTGAAAAATGGGATGGTGATTCACCCCTCAGAGGATGTGTGGTGCTGCAGAGCTCTGAGGAAAGAAGAGGGAATAGTACTTTGCAGATTGTAAAATGCTGTTCAAAACGCAAATGAAGCATGAGGGGAGAACTTGGGGGTGCTTTCCAGGGACATGTGGAGATGGGGGAAGGCTCTCCTGTGCGAAGGCCTAGAGGTGGAGCGCCTCGGGGGGTCCTGGGGCTAGTGATGCCACGCTGGGAGGGTCAGGTCATGGGGCCACCTCATTCTGAAGGGAGCGGGACCTCTGTCGGGGGCACAGTGACTGGCACCTTCTCAAGGCAGACTCACCTGGGGCACTGGTCAAAGGGCCCCTTCTCTGGAGGGCAGACAAGGCCCTTTCCTGTGAACTTCTCAGCAGCCCCTCTAACCTCTTAGAAAACAAGCTCAGCAAGGAAGGAAACCAACCACAGTCGTGTGGCCACTCAGAGGGCAAGGGCAGGGTCTCGCCAGCTGGCTCAGTTTCTGGGGCTGCTCTGGGCTCCGGCCCGCTCGCCCCTCACCGCTCAGCCGGGGAGACGGAGGCCTGGCCTGGAGCAGAGCCCCTGCTGGCTCCTTGGCCCTGCCCAGTGCTCCCCACACGCTGAATGGTCCCCACTGCAGAAGTGTGTGGGCAGACGGTGCTGGAAAGTGGGGATTTTGTGGTGCTTTGGAAGGGGCTGAGTGATATTTACCCCCATAAGAGTTTGTGAGGCGAATAAATAGTCAACATGATTGCTTTACCTACTGAGGAGGTCCAGGAGTCATTCAGGATCAAGACCAGCAAACGAGTTCTGTGTCCTCTGCCGGCCAGGGAGCTACCCTACTACCTACCGGTACCTTCATGACCCTTGTTTCATTGACCCCTCACAAAAGCGCTGAGAGAAAACAAGTATTTCCTGATCCACGGATGAGGACACTGAGATTCAGAGCAGTTAAGTCACCTGCCCAAGGTCACACAGCCAACAAAAGACAGAACAGGACCTTGAACTCAGGTCTGTGGATTTCACGTTGGGGTTCCTTTCCACTGCCCCCCCATTTCATCCCTGCTCCCCACCCCCATCCCACACCCCCATAGTCCAGGAAGCAATTTCACAGGAGAATGGCGCCCTGCCCTTAGCACTCCCTCCTTGCGCTGGCCTCAGCAGGGAGGATGCTGCCATTGGGAGTGTGGGCACTGCCTCAACCCATGGGCCCCCATCTCTCAGGTTAGTGCCAGAGGCATACCTGGAGAGCAAGAGAGCCTCTTCCTCAGGCACCCGGGGGTGAGTGCCCCCTAAGGTCTGTCATCCTGCTGTCCTCGGGGTTCACCCATTGGCCCCCCACCTTTGTTCTCCCTGAAAAAGCCCATCTCCTTCAGCTCCTCAGGCACAAGCGGAGCCCATGCAGTCACTGGGACCATGAGCAGCTTTATCCTGAGGATGGTGGGAGGCCTGGGAGGGTGTTGAACAGGAAGAGACGGGGTGGAGCCAGGCTGGAGAGGACCCTGAGAAGCTGGTGACTTTGAGCTCCAGACCCTGCACTCATCAGCATCCCCTCAAGCCTGGGGGTGGGGGTGAGAGGGCAGGACCCAGCGGTGTGTCCACACAATTATGTTTTTGTAAAATCTGCAAAAATAGAATGTTTTCATTGCAATTGGTTAAGACCTCAGTCTCGCTCCTCTCTGACTTCCGCTGCCCTTCCCCGCTGGAACAGCTGTATTTTGGGGATCTGGCTGAGGGAAGTTGAGGATCCTGTTGCTTGGCTTTGGGGATGTATGTATGGGGCTGCAGGCACTTGCATGTCTGTTCTGTTCTTGCTGGCCATCCTGGTGTGCAGTGGCTTCCAGGAACACTCCCACCACCCACCAGCACCATGACCCTGTGAGGCAGAGGCCAAGGTCATGAGGGACATCAACATGTCCAGCAGACCTTGACCCTGACGGCATGTGGACAGTGGTGAAGAAGCCAGGAATGAAATGGACAGAGCCAGACGCTAATACGTGGAAAACACTTCCAATCACCAGACTGCAAAGTTGCAAGTGGATTTGGTTCTCTTTGATGCGTACTCCACATGGAAGTTTCCTCCTGTCAGGGGCACTCAGTGAAGCCCCAGGTTTAACTCTAAAGGCACTGTTCATTTTGTTCTCTTTTCTTATGACAATCACACAAAATTCAGCTTCTCAGAATTCCCATGTTTTTGGCAAACATGTAGCAGTATTACAAACAACAAATACATCTGTGCATTAAGCTGCAAGTTTTACGCATCCCAGGTGATGGAACCACACATTAGAATACCAACTTATCCCATCCTGCTGCAGTCTGGCTGCTCTAGATGAAACAGCAGGCAACTTTTTTTTTTTTTTTCTCCTCAACAAGGGCTCTCCACATCGCACAAGCCTCAGCCTCTCAAAACTCGATCTGCCCTGGTCTACCAAGAGGCCTCCCAGCCTCGCTCAACCTCTGCAACACTCTTTCTCTGGCTGTAAATTGTGTGACCATAACCAGGGATTCCCCCAGACCTAGGCACCCCCAGGCCTCACCTGTACTCTTGGTACCCTCATCGTCATATTTTCCCCAAGCCTACACATTTCAGAGTCTGAAAATCTCCCCTTCCCAGGCCTCCCACATTGGGGACGCATTTTGGCAGGTAGCACCTTGGTGGCTGGGTGGGGGCCAGAAGAATAGGGGCTCTGAAGGAGCAGATGCTGGGCCCCAGCCCCTGCCAGGCCTCTGCAGCTGGGCTGCACGTGGCTGATCAAATCGCCAGACGCGCAGCCTGCTTAGGAAAGGAACCTGGCCAGCCTGCACGTCCAGGACCTGTCTCGCAGGCAGGGGGTCTGGCCTGGTTGGACCCTCTGCAGACTTCCTGCTCCAAGGTGCTCAGCCTCTGCCAGCTCCGCTCTCCACACCCCACAGATGAGGTGCTCACCCCCTTTTCGGGGAATCCCTTGCACCTTGTCCAGCCAGAGCTGTGAGAAGCCTTGTGTGGAGGGAGCATCTGCCTCTGGGTGGCCTCTGCCCAAAGGTCTGGGGTCCACCCTTGGATCAAGCAGGACAAACTCAGCCTCCCTTTCAGCATGTGGAAAACCCCTGCTCCCACTTGTCCTTCACGACCCAGGCCAAACCTCATTGCCCTTTGAGGTTTTCCCTGCTCCCATCTTGCCTCCAAAGTTCAGGGGCTCCCACACGGGGCAGTGCGGTCAGTCATTTTTCTCTAATCCATTCTATCTTTTCTCATATCAGATCATTTCTGTTCATCTGTCTTCAGGGTCAGGTAGTCTTTTTTCTGCCATCTCCAATCTATTGTCTAGCCCAGTCAGTGAATTTTCCATTTCAATGATTATATATTGAGTATGTGTGTGTGCATTTTTATTAATCTGCTGAGAATCCCTTTCTTTTCACTCATTAAGACCGCTTTTTTGGCCAGGCATGGTGGCTCATGCCTGTAATCCCAGCAATCTGAGAGGCCAAGGTGGGTGGATCACTTGAGGTCAGGAGTTAAAGACCAATCTGGCCAACATGGTGAAACCCCGCCTCTACTATAAATATAAAAATTACCTGGGCGTGGTGGTGGGCACCTGTAGTCTTAGCTACTTGGGAGGCTGAGGTGAGAGAATCACTTAAATCTGGGAGGCAGAGGTTGCAGTGAGCTGAGATTGCACCACTGCACTCCAACCTGGGTGACAGAGTAAGCTTCCATCTCAAAAAAAGAAAAAAAAGGCCGGATGCAGTGGCTCACGCCTATAATCCCAGCACTTTGGGAGGCCGAGGCGGGTGGATCATGAGGTCAGGAGATCGAGACCATCCTGGCTAACACAGTGAAACCCTGTCTCTACCAAAAATACAAAAAAAAAAAAAAAAAAAAAAAAAAATTAGCTGGGCATGGTGGCGGGCGCCTGTAGTCCCAGCTACTCGGGAGGCTGAGACAGGAGACTGGTGTGAACCTGGGAGGTGGAGCTTGCAGTGAGCCGAGATCGTGCCACTGCACTCCAGCCTGGGCGACAGAGCGAGACTCCATCTCGAAAAGATAAAAAAAAAAAAAAAGGGGGGGGGAAGCCACTGTTTCCAAAGTCTTTGCTAAATCCAGCATGCCAACATGCATGCCACTGAGCCAGTTGCTGTTGTTCGCCCTTTTTGTTTTCCTGAGTGTGGGTCACATTTTCCTGTTTCAGTGCAGCTTAGAAACTAGATATTCTGGTACTCTGGGTTTCTTCGTGCTCCTCTTATGGTTGCTGTATTTATTCTGCTGGGGGGTCGTTTGCCTGTTTCAGCCTCATGCTCTGTCTCCTCCACAGAAACCTCTGCTCCGCTCCCGCAGCTCCCACTCATGGCTTTTCTCAGTGTGGCTCCCAGGGGTCCCCTGCAGCTATCAGTGGGCAGTCATCCAAGGATTGGGAAGTTTATATTCAGATTTTGTTGCTCACTTTTCGATGGTTCCCTTGTTTCTGTGGATTTTCCCCTAAATTTCCAGCTGTTCTACCAGGCTTGGACTCCGTCCTCTGATACCTCAAGGTAGTAAGACGTTTTCACTTTCTGCTGCCTGTGCTGTATACAGGTATACAGGTTGGGAAGTTCACTCACTGTTTAAAAAGCAGGACACTCACATATTTTACCCAGTCCAGAGCTGTTCTGTCTTTCGAGGGTAGCTTATCTCCAGTTTCTGTTTGTTTTTTTTTTCACCAGGCCCTCTAGCATTGTAATATTTGGACAGGGTCTGTGCTCGGGTTTTGGGCCTGAGGCCTTCATGCCACCAGAATGTCGCCTTTGATGCTCCAGCTGCCCTTACAGTTTTGAACTCTACTGTCTACCACCTGCTCCAGCCTCAGGGGTGTGAGAGTGCTGCCATGATTCTTACCTCTTCTCGTTGCCATTTTTCAACAGTAAACTTCTTTTTCCAGCTTCTGTCTTTCTAAGACACTTTCCAGGGGCTTTACATACTTGCTTTTTTTTAAAAAAGAAATACTTTATCTAGATTCCATAATTGCTATCTGCAGGACAATTCATGCAGCCACTTCATACCACAGCCATTACAGGAAGTTTCTCCCACTGCACCCTTTTGAAAACCTATGCTGGCTGGGTGCAGTGGCCCACACCTGTAATCCCAGCCCTTTGGGAAGCTGAGGCAGGTGGATCACTTGAGGTCAGGAGTTTGAGAACTGCCTGGCCAACATGGTGAAGCCCTGTCTCTACTAAAAATATAAAAATTAGCTGGGCATGGTGGCACGGACCTGTAATCCCAGCTACTGGGGAGGCTGAGGCAGGAGAATCGCTTGAACCTGGGAGGCAGAGGTTGCAGAGAGCCGAGATCGTGCCACTGCACTTCAGCCTGGGCGATGAAGCAAGATTCCGTCTCAAAAAAAAAAAAAAAAAAAAAAAAAAAAAAAGAAGAAAAGAAAAAAAGAAAAAAAAAGAAAGAAAAAGAAAGAAAACCTATGCTAGAACATGTCACTCTCCACTCTCCACACTGACAGCCCTTCCAAAGTTTCCCATTGCATTGAAGATCAAGTAAAAAATCCCTAGTGAGGCCTGCAACACCATACAAGAAATAATGTAGGGATTATTTCAAAGTTAAAAATTCCTGTAGCGACCCCTTAAGGTTGAAACCTGATTTTTCTTTGTAATATCGCCTAAAGAAGTCTGTGCCAGGGTAGGATCTTTTCCTTATCCCCCTCCTTCCTGGAGCCTGGCACACACTGAACCCAGAAGTCAGAGGGGGCATTTGGGAATGCAGCCACGGTGGAGTGAGAGACAGAAACACCTTGGCCACAATGAGGCCAGGGCGGACCCTACTTGGCGCTGCAAATGGTCAGAGTCTGTCTGGTGGATGCGCTGCCAACAGGAGCCACAGTCCCTTCCATAGCCTGGACCCTCCAGGGGCTGAAGAAAAGAAAAGGTTGAGCTCAAAGAGGGAGGGAAACCCAGGGGTTAAAGGCATCAGGGGAAATAGTTCAGGGGGCAGAGAGTCTAGAGGAGGGGGCCTAGCCACAAAGGGCACCCAAGGATCTAGAAGGAAGACTCAGGTTGGGGACGGGTGAAGTCAGTCCTCCCAGGGCTTCCCGCCTCCTCTCATAGGGGTGGGCAGCTATGGCACAACCCTGAAGCAAAGACTGTTTCCATGTCCTCCTGGGTCCTGTTTTTTCCCAGTGGGGTGGAGGACAGATGATGAATTGCAAGGAAGAATTATTAAAGATTGTTCCATCCCTCCATTTTCACTCTCAAGAACATTTTACAAACTAAAAACTAAATATAAACTAAGGTCTATAGCTCTCCCACAACCATAAAACCAAAACAAGTTTACAAATTAAAACCACACAAAGCTACTAAGCCAATTAAATTCATATTAGCAATATTAATTTAACGCGGTGGATGATATTTTGCTGAAACTAAATCACCATCCATCTTGTGACCCTGGCACTCCTGCCACATGCCACACTGCCAGTTCCTCAGCCTCTAACGTGCCCACACTACATGTCAATGACAACTTATTTCTCTCCCTCCGAATCTCTAGGGTTCCTTTGTCTGGGCTGCAGGCCCCAACATCTCTGGAACTTCACTCAGCAGGAATGCTTCGTGTGTCCAGTTACCTGCTCTGTCCCCGCTCTGTGGCAGTAAGAGGAGCCGGTGAGGCTGGGCTTTAAGCTTGGTGTTAGTCATTCCTTTGACTCCTTCACCGATACCCCCATTTATTGCCTCCAGGACAGAGTGGATACAGCCCAGAACAATAAAGGGAATTGAAGCACTGCCTGTCTGGAAAGCTAAGCTTTCCCCGCAAGGCCAGGCTTTGTTGAGCAAGGACAGGATGTGTGAGTTCTGACCAGACAGAGTCTGGAGGACTTTGAATGTACAACCATCAAAACAAAAAAAACCAAACAAAAGCCATAGAGGAGAGAAAAATACAGGCTGGGGTTGATGCAGGAGTCTTTTCTCACTTTTGAAAGAGGAAGTGAAGGTGTGAACAGCTGCAGTGGAGGCTATGTGGAAGGCAGGAAGCCACAAGTTAAAGACTTGGAGCCGGAGAGAAGCACTTCCTCTCTGGTCCCTGTCCCCTTCTGGGTTCTAAATGGGAAACAGGGACCTGACTGCCCAGGGCCTGCCAGGAGAAGCCAGGCAAGCCTTCATAGAAGGCTCGGTGTTCCTCAGGGTGCAGGACAGCCAACCAGCAGAGTAGAGAAGTCCACGCAGGTGGCCTGGTGGCAGCAGTGAAGGAAAGTGGGCTAGGCGGCTGAGCCCCAAGGGAGCCGAGTGGGCCTTGCCCTGCAGGAGAGGGTCCCAGGGTGAGAACCAAGGAAGGGCCTCTGCAGTGGGGCCGGCCCCTGACACCCAGATGAGCCACACCACTGGCAGGTCAGGGGACACTTGCCTGAAGCCTGGTCCCTGGGGCCAGAAGGGGTGGGGTCAGGAAATCTGGGGAATCTGAGCATCTACCCCACAGAGGATAATCTTTAACTAGAGATGAATGAGTTGCCTTTAAGTGGTCAGATAAGCGTTTTGCTGCCAGCAGCCAAAACAGGTTCGGGTGAGGACAGTTACGGGAAATAAAGTGACATTTCTGCACATTAGGGTTGTGGCTGTAAATTACACCCCACCACATGCGGTGGCTTCCTTGTGCCAGCAGGATGGGCTGGGACTAAAGCTGAGTCCATGGGGGCAGCCAGACGGGTCAGGATGCACTTTGAAAAAAAAAAAAAAAAAATCACCAGGCAGTTTTGGGCGTTTGGGAGGGGGTGAGGTAGTGAAAAAAAAAAAAATCATCAACACTGAAATACAAAATACAATCATCAGAAAACAGCCCGGGGAGGAGGGGCGGCGTCTGTAGATCCCCGGAGGAGCTCGGCAACGCCCGCGCCTCCTCCGCGCCGTGGCCCATCGCCCAGCTCCAGGAGTCATGCCCTTCTCTATTCCAAGCCCCTGCACAGGCTCTTCGCTCGGCCTGGCATGGACTGTGTCTGGGTTCAGGTCTCAGTTTACAGCCCACTTACCCGAGGCTTGCCTGAGATCTCTCCTGGTCGCCCGTGGTTTCCCCAACGCGCCACCCCATGGCTGTTCCGCTAGTGCCGACCGACAGGGGGAGCCCCGTCAATGCGAGAGGCAGGAAGGAATGGTGGGAACGGGGCCCGCAGAGCTGATGTCAGGCAGAGACGTGACTCAAAGGTCCTGATTTCAAGTCCTAGCTCTGTCGCTTTTTAGCTCTGTAAACTTAGCCAAGACTAACTTCTCCGGGTCTCAACTGCTTTCTCTGTAAAATGGGCACTCAACACACCAAGACGAAATCTATCCAGTTTTCCTGAGCACAAGCTGTGCCTTAAAATCCCGCGCCTGCCCTGTGGGAGCTCATAGGCTACTGAAGGTGATAGATAGGGAAACATACACTTAGGGACATGTAGGAAGGGCTGTGCTGGAAGCACACACAGGTAGTGGGGGAACACAAAGGAGGGAGAGTGGGTGGGTGGAGAGTGGGGAAGACGTCAGGGAGGACTTCAAAGAGGAGAGGAGGGTAGCTGAGCTCTGGCATATAGATGGACAGAGGTTTGCTGTGGGTTAGGGGGAAAGACATTCTACACAGAGACATCATGGCGGCAAAGGCCCCAGGGCTGCAGGGGCAGGGCATTCTGGGAATGGAAAGTGCATCCACCTGGCTGGAGGGCGGAGTGTGTGCCACAAGGCACAGGGGACTCCAGTCACCTGTCAGCCATCATCCATAGCCAATCTTGTTTCCTCCACACCCCACTCACACCCTATCCCCAATCCCAGACAGATGCATCTCATCTGTGAATATTTCTGTATGCATCTAAGCAACAAGGACTTAAAAAAACCAAAACCAGTATGCTATTATCACATCTAAACATATAACCAGTCCTTCATATCATATTTAGTCAGTGTTCCCATTTTGATTGTTCCTTAATTTCTTTTTTTCGGGTTGTTTAGTTTACAGGAACCAAGCACGGTTCATAATGGGATTGATTTATATGTCTCTTGAGCCTCTTGTTAATAGGTTTTCCCTTCTTCTGTGTATTTTTTTCTTTCGGTATATTTATTGGAGAAACCAGGTGGTTCGTCCTGCGGGGTTTCCAACCGTCTGGATTTTTCCGATTGCATTTTCCTGGTGTTAAAGTCTCATCTGCCCTCTGAATTTCCCATAAACTGGTAGTTAGATCCAGAGCAGTACCACCCAATAGTAAATCATGTGAGCCACAAGTGCAAGTCACATATGTAATTTTAGATTTTCAGGTAGTGACATTTTAAAAAGCAAAAAGAAATGGATGAAATTAATTATATCTTACTTAACTCAATATATTCAAAATATTATTCTAACATGTCATAATATAAAAATTAATATAAAAGAATTTACATTCTTTTTTGTACAAAATCTCTGCAGTTCAGTGTAGATTGTATTCATAGCACATCTCAATGTGGACTAGCCACTGTTCAATGACTTCAGAACTCCATGTGGCTAGTGTCTCCTGTCTTTGGACAGCACAGATAGAAGCTTCATTATATTCAGGGTCAAACTTATATCAAGACTATTTCAAAGGTGTGCGCTTTTCCATCAGGAGGCATCAGATGTCTGTTTGCCTGTCTTTCTGTGCCATTGATGACATTGTCTTAGGTGTGCTCATTCCTTAGGAGTTGCAAAGAGGTGACAGCCTAATTCTATGATCCCTTCTGAATCTTGTTACTTGGAATATTTACATAAGAGAAACTTCCCTTCACCAACTATCCGGCTAACTAGTGTGTACAATGCATATAGCAAAGGTAAATAAATGTTTGATGCTTTATTTTATGTAACAGTTCTCATAGGGTGAGAGCTTGAGAGCTGTGCTTAGGACAGGTCATGTGCTTGCCATGTGGAGAGTGGGCTGGAGGGCACAAAGGTAGCTGAAGGGCGCCTGGGGAGGAGGTGATTATAATCCAGGCATGTTGAACTTAGGGGCAGCAAACTACCCCCTCCCATAAACCTCAGGAATCTCCTTCAAAAGGCCCAAGAAGCTCTGAGCCACCCTCATGGTGCTCCTTCTGCCCTGGCCTGTACCCCGGGATAGTCACTCCAGTCAGGCCCCCATCCCAGGCTGTCCCTCTTTAAGGGGCCAGGCGGGAAATTCACCTGCAGCCTCCCACCCATGCAGACGGACAGCTCAGCCCACTCCTGCCCGGCCACCCTTCCTCGCCGTCCTCACCACGCCCTGGGGCTCCCCCTTCTCCCCGTCACCTCACATTTTCTCTGGGGCCTTGCTCCTTTCATTGTCCCGTCTTCTTCCTGAACCTTTGCCTTCTTCCTCTACTGGCTCCATCCCATTCGCATTTACAGGAAGTCTTCCTTCAATCTCACAGTCCCTTCCAACTCCCGCCCGTATTTTTCTCCACCACTTTATAGCTAAACTCGCAAGAGTTGTCTACACTCACTGTCTCTACCTCCCCACTGTGCACGCCCACTGCCCTGTGCTTCCTTGCTGCTCCCTAGCCCTGAAACAGCTCCCATGGAGGTCACCAAGGGCCTCAGGCTGTGCCTGCCCTCACCTCCCATGGCATCTCCTGGGTCTTTGGCCCTGTTGACCCTTCCCCATTTCCAGGTTTCTGTCCTGTGTCTCGTCCCACAGTCTTCCATGCTCAGCCTTGGGGGAAGCTCCTAGGGCCTCTGTTCTGGCTGCTCTTCTGCTAACCCTGTGCACAGAACCCCTGACACACACACCCAGCCATATCCCCTGCCCCTGGCCCTCAGACACAGGCTCAGTCCTCCCCTCCTCAACTACCTGCCTTACACCCAGCTCCACCACAGCTCCATGCCCTCTGTACTTTCCTTCATATCATATTTCCTCAGGAAAGACAGGCCTCTCCTGTCTCAGCCACAGGCCTGGCAGCTTCCTGAGGGCAGGGACTGTGTCTGCCTTGTGCATTTCTCACCCTGGAGCCTAGTCCGGGGCTTGGTGTGCAGTGTGGAGTCAGTAACCATTAAACACACGAATAATACAGGTTCCTGGCAACACCTTTGTTCTTGCTTCTTACCCTGGCTGGTAGCCCTGGCCCCGTTTCACCCCCTTGATCTACCTGTCAGACACAGCTAAGGGGGGTCCTCAAAGAAGCCCCTCCTGCCCCTTTGCCCCCCGCCCCTTTTATGCCTGTCAGTCATAATGTACACGGCCGACCTCATGGACTTTTGACAGTTATATCGCCTTTCTGGCAGTTATAAATACACATTTTCCCCCTTAAAGTTGCTCCACTCCCCATAGCACAATGCTGTGAGTGCTCAGGTTTTCCACTCCCTGCACAGAAACGTCTCCCAGATTTGCTCCTCCCTCTTAACTGGGGCTGCAGAGTAGGGAGGACTCTATGTATCGGGCAGGATGTTCAGATGGGTGGGACAGAAGGAGAGGCTGTGGGGCCTCCACAGGGCTTGGGGTGTGGAAGAAAGATCCCTGGGGGAGAGGTCAGGACCTGGTCTGGCCCCAGTGTGGCCTTGGGATCTGTGTGATCTTCGGCAGGTCATCCTTCTTTGGGGGTTTCCTGTGGGTTCCTGGGTCAAGTAGCGATGGAACACCTTGCCCACACACTCGGCGGGCTGGCCTTGGAATCAAATGCAATTATTTGGGGGAGAGGGTTAGGACAGGAAAAACACTGTGCCTGTTTGAGGGGTCACTGCGTCACCATGGAGAGAAAGCAGGCGTCGCCATACAGATGTGCGCAGGGCAGGGCACCAGGGCCTCAGCTCCTGTTCTGGTTTCCCAGCTGGTGGTGGCTCATTAGCACTCAGAATGTTTACTGAGAATCGGTGTGATTTACTGTTTACAATAACGCAGTTCCACAGTCTTACATGATCCGGGGACAGCTCTGCTTCTAAAGGTTTCCAATGCTGATTCTGGGAACACTGGGCCTTCACAGAGCTCCCAGGGGACCAAGAGACAGACACAGGCGTGACTTACCACACTCAGCCTGTGCTCCTCCTCACCCACACTGCCCCGCTGCATACCGACACGCACACCTCAGGAGCACCTACTGTATGCCACTGAAGGCAACACTTAGGCACGGGTCGAGGCTGAGAAGTTCAGGCGGCCGGCAGGTTTTTGGCAGCAACGGGCCTGGTGCTGAGGTCAGCAGTTCTGGAGACGTGTGCTGCACGAACAAAAGGTCACATATCACCTGCACACAAAGAAGCCTGGAGTCTCCTCACATCAAGTGTGCCTGACCCTTGACCCAAAGAGTGAGTAATCTGTGGAAATACACGGTGAGGCTGGTTTCTTTGAGGAATAAGGTGTTCTGCGTAACTAAAATGTTTTTAAAAGTTTTTGCAGGTAAACTTTCGAGAGAACAAGTTTATCCCTTAAAGCATCAACTTATTTTAACCATTTTGAATAATATACTTCCTTAAACTATTTTATGCATTTTCCTATCAAACTAAAATCAATGTATCCTTTTTGTGATGACTGGGGTCTATCCTTAGCAACAGTAAGTCACATTAAGGCTGAATTTTTTAAGCTAGCTGTTTTATTAATTTTTATTACACATTTTACAAGCTCTTGGGCCATGCACTTTTGAGTCGATGGCAGGGTGGTAGCTGTTCTGCTACATACAAACCGCCCTGATCAGAAGTGGGCTGTTATGAACTGTGCCACGTTCTTCACAAACAGGCAGAGTGGCAAGTGAGAGGCCTCACCTGTCGTCATGCTCTGGGCCCCAAAGCAATTGGAGACAGGTTTTGAAGAAAGAATACAAATTTGCTCCTAGGGCAAGAGAAGCCTCTGTCCAGGATCAAAGGAAATACAGAACAAGGGGCTGACTTCACTTTACAGACCAGCATGTGGGCTCAGAGAAGTCAAGTGCCTCGCCGGAGTCACACAGCCAGTGAACAGCAGCGTTGGGGTTGAAACGTGTGTGGCTTGCTCTCCTGTGAGGCAGGGTGCTGTTCAGCTAGGCCCCCCGAGACTGCTTCCTTCTCATGTGCTCCTGTTCTCTCCTTAGCTTCAGGCTGTCCATTAGTCGTGCCCCCTCTCACCCTCCGAGACTTTCTCATCTGCAGCACCTTAGAACTGTGTTTTGTACACACAGCCAAAATGACCTGCGCCTGCCACTCTCTCCCTTGTAGTTCTGTGCCTGGGCTTGGCTACAGCTATTTCACCAACTGGCCATCTCTTTCGTATCTAGACTCATGCTCGTTCTTTTTCTGGATTGCTGACAGTGCTGGCCTTTAAAAAGTCTGGAATTGTTTTAAAGACATGTCTTTTTTTATTCATTTAAAATCCACAAGGCTGAGCTGTCTACCTACAAACTGTAATTAGATGTGCTAAGGGGGGGGGGGGTGGGAAGAAAAAGAAAGCTATCTACTTTGAGCAGAATCAAGAGCTCTGGGCACCAACTCATTCACTGAGGTCGCCCGAAGCCGTGTTAGAGAACATTCACGAGCAAGGTGGGCCTAAGGCAGCTTATCTGCCAGGGGCTAGAAACATGGAAATTATGGCCGAGAGGCCATGTCTCTACACCGTGTCGGTGCCGCCTACCACCAAAGCACTTTGAAATATTTCACATTTGTTTAGAGCCTAGGTTTTCTTCTTTTTCTTTTTTTTTGAGACGGAGTCTCGCTCTGTCGCCCAGGCTGGAGTGCAGTGGCATGATCTCGGCTCACTGCAACCTCTGCCTCCCAAGTTCAAGTGATTCTACTGCCTCAGCCTCTGGAGTAGCTAGAATTACAGGTGCACACCACCATGCCTGGCTAATTTTTGTATTTTTAGTGGAGACGGGGTTTTACCATGTTGGCCAGGCTGGTCTCAAACTCCTGACCTCAAGTGATCCACCCACCTTTGCCTCCCAAAGTGCTGGGATTACAGGCGTGAGCCAGTACACCTGGCAGAGCTTAGGTTTTCAAAAGACTAGTTTCAGCCCTAGTACACATTCTCAAGGTATACAGAGTGTATATCTGTATTTCAACGATCCCCCCAAAGCCTGAAACAGAATGCAAGAAATCCTCATTGAGTGACTAATTCCTCCCGACGTGTATGGTGCTTTATAAAGATAATTCCGTGCTTTCATGAAGATGTTTCTCTCTTCTAACATTCTATCAATCCTCAGGGGTGGGGTATTATCCCTGCTTCACAGATTAGGAGTCAAATCCAGAGAGGTTAAGTGGCTGTGCTCCAAGTGCTAGAACAGGAAACCCGCTAAGTCCTAGGCATCCTTTCTATCCCGGCAAAGTGGCTTCCTCTGAGACCCAAGGTAACTAACATTGATGGAGCACCTATGATGTGGCGGGTCCCCTGCAAATGTAATTGAGAAGGGCAGAGTCCTCTCCACTTGTTTATAGATGAAGAAATGGAAGTTCTCAAAAGCTCAGTGACTTCCAGGGTCATAGCTTCAAAGCAGCAGAGCTGCAGAGAGGTGAACAGGGGCCACAGGACATTCAGAATCTAGCTTCTAAAGAAGAGATGCTGGCTGTGCTCTGTACTACACAGTAAAAACCTAGATTTATTCAATATGTACCTGTATTAGTCCATTTTTGTGTTGCTGTAAAGGAATACCAGAGGCTGGGTGATTTATGAAGGAAAGATGTTTAATGGGCTCACGATTCTGCAGGCTGTATAAGCATGGTGCCAACATTTGCTCAGCTTCCGGGCAGGCTTCAGAAAGCTTACAATCATGGCAGAAGTCGATGGGGTGTCAGCATGTCACATGGCAAGAGCGATAGCAGGAGACAAAAGGGAGATCCCAGGCTTTTTGTTTTTTGATACAGAGTCTCACTTTGCGGCCCAGGCTGGAGTGCAGTGGTGCGATCTGGGCTCACTGCAACTTCCGCCTCCCCGGTTCCAGCGATTCTCTTGCCTCAGCCTCCCGAGTAGCTGGGACTACAGGCACCTGCCACCATGCCCGGCTAATTTTTTGTATTTTTAGTAGAGACAGGGTTTCACTGTGTTAGCCAGGATGGTCTCGAGGGAGATCCCACACTCTTTTAAAAAACCAGATCCTGGGTGAACTGAGAACTCACTTATCATCAAAGGGATGGTACTAAGCCATTCATGAAGGGTCTGCTCCCATGATCCAATCACATCCCACCAGTCTCCACCTCCAACATGCCGAATCACATTTCAACATGAGATTTGGAGGAGACAAACATCCCAACTATATCATTCCCTGAAAATACTAGGGACAGAGGGATGCCTCTCTTTTTCAGATACAGATTTCCCCCCATCCCCAAACACAAACGAAAGATGATTAAATAGACTCAAGCAAGCATCACTGGAGTCCAGCCTGAAACCAGCTGCAAGTCATAAGTCAGATCTAACCAAGTTACTCTTTTGCTTCAAGTCTGGAAAGTGTACCTACCAGTTGCCTACTGGATTCATCCAAATCTCTTTGGCACCTTAAGTCCTTCCAATTGGCCTATAACTCAGTTTCCCCTTTTGCCCTTCCTCACACCCATTCAGGCCCCAAGCCCCTGCTGTTTTCCAAGCTCACACCCAAGGCCTTGGCTCTGGGCCTGTGCCCATGCTGTTCTCTCTACCCACAGTGTGAAATCTTACATATCTTTAATCTGCATTACTTCCATGAATCTTTCCTGACCCTTGAGTGACAATTAACAGCTTTGTCTGCATTCCATAGAATGGCTGTACATCTCTCCATCACAGAATTTAGCACACTGAATTAATAGCTAACATACCTGTGCGCCCCACTAGAGAACATGGCAGAGGTCAAGGTTTATTCATCTCTTTATTAACCTTGTTTAGCCCAGTCCCTTACACACACGTGGAGAGAGTGAGTGTGTGTGTGTGAGCGCGTGAGAGCAAGTGTGCTCGATAAATGCTGGCTCTTTAAGAACAAGGTTTTCGTGGTTAACCCAGCTTCAATATGAAATTCAAAACAATGAAGACAGGACTCAAACATAGCAGGGAAATAATATACACTTTTAACTCTCAAAATAAATACTAATCAATTTTATTGTATAAATACAGATGCTGAGTTTTCTTCCAGTTACCAACAGATCAGTTTCACATGCCATTTATTATTCGTGGTGGTTTAAAAAATTATTTAAATAACTGGTTAGGTCAGGATAAATGGGCACCATTAGAACTGCTAAAAAATATATAGCTGGGTACAATCTTCCAAAACTAATATTCTGAGGGGAAAAAAATCTCTGGAATTCTAAAGTGGTTAAGGGGAAGTGAAGAGAAAAAACACCATCAAATATTCATTTGATAACATTTGCCGGCTGTTTAAAAGCGTCTCGGCTGTATGAAAACTGAAAGGGTTCTTAGCAGTTCAGAAATAGATAGTAATCAGTTTCCAATTCAACTTATATCTTCCAAGCAAACTTAATTTTCTTAGTGATTTACAAAACTTATTTAAAAGTTTAGGAGATAATAACTAATCCCATGTTTTGTCCCCAGCCACTTTAAACAGGGGCCAAACTCACTCTACAACTTTGGAAAACGTCGAACAGTTATTCCAGGAGACGGGTAATCCCATAGGTTCTACCCAGGTCATGGCAGAAACTGCAGACATCAAACAAGTTCAAATGAAAACCCCAAATTCGAACTAAATGAACCCAAACCTAAGTGGTGTTTTGAGGCGTCACCACAGGGCTGTGTGGGTCGAGGCAAATGTGTAAGTACCTAGCAATCAGCTCTGAGTAGCCCGATGACATTCTAGAGCAGGGCTCCCCGTGGTGCAGTGAAAAGCCATGAAGCCCAGAATCAACCAGGGAGTCTGCACAGCGGTGGGGGGCACTGACGGGTGGACCTGAGTCCAGGCTCTCCTGGTTGTGTGGACCTGAGATGGACACTGTAATCACGAGGAGTCCCGTTCCAGGCTGGATGCCTTGCAACCCAATGTACCTACTTTGAGTTTGGTATGCCATTGAAGTCCATCCCACATCTGGGGCAATCATAAGTCCCACAGGGTTGACCTTCCATTCTGCAATCCTAACACACTGCCCCGAGAACCTTTTTTTTTTTTTTGTAAATGTTACTTCCCTGGAGGGCCCCGCAGCATGTGCATATCCACAATGCTGTCTGTCTGCACCCTCACTGACTCTAAAATGAGCGACAGACAGTACACTGCAGAGAAGCTCCCGCTCCGTGTGAAGGAGCCCCACCTCCTCATGTGGAGGAAGATGGGCTTCTGCAGATCCAGTTAAAGCTTTCGACTGCCTGAGAGTCGGGTTTATCTGCGATGTAGTCATCCTATGAGTTCTCTACATGGAAAACAACAATATAGCTATACATTAAACTTGAGCCCAGGAATGCTTGGACACAACATAAAGTGACTGTGAGGCCTGCGAGTGAAGCTGTCATGCAGGACAAACGCGGCGACTGGAGTGTATACCTGTCAAGTGTTTGTGTTGCTATATACAATACGTAAACTGAATGAAGTCAACCGCCTCCGCTTAGATAGACATGGCTTTTGTTCAGGCTAGTCTTGTCATGATGTGATGTATGGAGATGTAGGTTCAAAAGGAATTTCCACGCTGGGAAAAAAAGTCAGGTCGGGTGAAGTAAACTCAATTTTTATTCTTCTACATAATACATGGATATATGGATAAATTTTCCTTTAAAGAGTTTGCAACCCTGAGGCAATGTCCTTGGGTACATAACGTATAAAGCAATAGCAAATGAAATCTAAATGCAGGAATGACAACTGGACTTCGAAACATAATTTAATATTCATCAAATTGCACACATACCAATAGTATTCTATATCTCGTCTAGCCTCTTAATCCAACTATCTCAACTGCCTTGCAGTTTGCCTACCAGACACCCTGACTCTCTACATACATTCTGTCATGTAAATGCCAACCTTCTGACTGAAATTTAATAAATTAACACGGGATTTACATCAAGGGATTCTTGTCTGATGAGTGCATTGCCAGAAAGCATGCCTAGTTCCTGACCACAGCATCTGCCCACATAAAAACTTCGGCCCCCACAGGGGATGAGATGGCATCTGACTGCAGTAACCTTGAGGTCCTTGAGGGTCCCCTGGGATCCACTGGAAGTTTTTCATCTAATCTGAGGGCCACATTAAGGCCACATTAAGGGTATGGCAGAGGTGGGGGAAAGGCCATAGCTGGTTAGAAGAGATGGAACGTCATGGCTACTTGGTTACAGAACCAGTGAATCTGATGTCCTGTTTTCAGGACGCATGGCCCGTTCATGGAGAAGACGGGGCGACAGTAGAGTCTAAAGGTGGACTGTGGTACCCAGGGGCAGGGAGAGGGACAGATGGGCCTGGGTGTAAGGAGACCACTATGCTGCTTCTTCATCTACCTCACGGATGGCCACAGACCTTTCAGTACAGGGTGGAAATCTATTTCTGAATATTCCATTTTCCCAAAGTTTTACAAACCATGGTGAGGGCAAATGCTTATGCGAAACTAAGGGTGAGTTCATTATATTATTTATATATTATCATCTTCCCTCTGAGGATAACATAGAAGGGTAAATAAAAAGCAGACAAATAGCTAAAAGGTGACTCAAGCTGTAAGCTCTTTCAACTAGAGGGTGATTTTTGCTTTAAAATAATCATCAGGCCCGAAAAGCAAATCTTGAAAGCAAAATCTAACTTTGGCCCACTGATAACAATGATCCTGAGTCCCTCCTTCATTCCCAAAGTCTGTTTTTCCGAGGAATATCCTCCATTAATATTCATTTTGTGTCATCATTATTACAAAGGGTTAAGTGCAGCTTTCACTTCACTTTAGGCAGAGCTTCTGCCCCGGTCCTACTGTTGACCTGCTCACTTCACTTCTCGGAACTCCTGCGTGGCCGGCGGAAGCTGGAGACGTTTTCATTCAGTGCGTAGATCCTTCGGGAGAACTCTTCAAATTCTCCCAGAACCTGTTCGTCACACTCTACCGCCACAGCGCTGTCCACCGGGATGCAGTTAAATGCTTCTAGCTGATCGCCTGAGGTGAAGCCTGTGGCTTCCAGCCCGATGATTTCTTCTGCTTGCTCCACAGTACAGCAGAGCTCAGCTTCTGAGACTGGGTGGAACTCGCCTGGAAGCTGGACACTGGCAGGCCCCGCCTGCTCACCGGGTAGGAGAGTGCCATTGACTGTGGCCTGGTGCTCGGAGGGGGCTTCTCCTTGTTCTTGGCTAGGGCGCACATTCACATGGCCTCCGTTTAAGCTGCCAACTAGATCCTCTCCTTTTTTCTTGTTTTCTTTGGAGAAGTCCAAGGAGGTGTCCAAGGAGGAGGAGAGAGAGGTTATCTTTCTCTCGGCCTCTCCCACGGAGGTGACAGTGGTCACAGGCTGGGCTAATGCTGAGTTGTAACTGGGAGGAGGGGTTTTGTACTGAAGTCTCTCATTCTCAGAGCTGGCCCGTTTTCGATGTCCTTTGTCTGGTGAAGGGATCCCCCCAGAGAAGCCTACATCTGCAACCCCAAATATGGAGCTTTGTCTCTTAGGAACAGGGATTGCACTGGAGGTGTGATGTCTGTCACTAGAAGAGAAACAAAAACAAGAAGTTACTTTCTACTTCAGAACTTGGTGTAAGCCTTCTGGATCCAGTGACAGGAAACAACATACTTAGGTCTGAGCTAATAAAAATAGGTAAGAATCAATCTTAGACTATAGTTATTGCAGTGTGTGAATGCAAAAAACAACATGAGGTATGTGGGTCCAACTTTGGGAGCTTCCTTCCAGCAGGATACAGACACAATGCAACATATTTAGAGAAGACAGCCCAAGGTGACGTGGGCAACAGAAACCTTGTCCTATAGGGAAGAGGTGAAGTAACTGGACACGCTGGATCTGGCAAGAAAAACATGTGAAGAATGTAACCAACTTCGTATTTCTGAAGGGCTATCCATAATTTCATTCTTGTTTTTAGTGCAATTCAATTCTTAGTTTAGCTTTGAAAAGCAGGCATCCTCATCTGGCAGCGAAGTTACATGACTTGCCCACGCTCAGTGAGGCAGTGACAAGGCGAGACTAAGATCTGTGACTCATGATTCCATGACCAACAACCTTGCCAACACTCAAATGCTAACAAATGCTAACCACCTTGCATTAGAGAACTGGCAGAGGGAGAGAGAGGGTCAAGGTGACATTTAAAAAAAAAAAAAAAAATTTTTGAGGGGTTCCTTTTTTTTTTTTTTTAAATGAAAAACTACCTTGGGAAATACATTCTTTGATGGGGCTAGCCACACATATGTTTTACAATACTTGGTCTGCAGTGCCATCTTTTGAGTCTGAGTTTCTTCTCAGGAGGGTATCTTTGGGCCAGCAATAATAATCATTGTTCAGTTATACAAACTTTATAATTTCTGAAGTAATTTCCTATACATCATTTCACTTAGTCTTTACCAAAACTCTATAGAGAAAGCAGGGTAAAGTTAAGTCTGAAATAATAAATAATAATCAGTTAATGGAAATAGAGTATCTATATCCTGGAAATGATGGCTATGTTATACACTATGCTAGCTCTAGACATTCTTGTATGTGGATGAAATTAGCTTCAATACAACCATATGAATAGATTGGGTCCAGAGGCAGAGGGAGGTGCACACAGATCATTTGACTTGTGTGCTTCAGATGAGGAAACACGTACAGACGGTTAAGTGGCTTGCAGAAGGGCAACCACTAGGCAGGGGTAGAGGCAGAACTTGAAACTACACACACCCAACAAATAGTTCCCATATGTGCTTGGCCTTGGGGCAGGGAGACAGATGCAAGACCAGTAGGCCCTGCCTCCAAGGAGCTACCAATCCTGAAGGAGAAAGACATTCCTCATTATTCAAATAATACATTTTCAAATTACAATAGCAAGAAGTGCCCCAGAAAAGAAGAGATCTGGGATTTCTTCCACTTGTTTCTATAGCCACAAGCCCTGGCCCCAGCTCCCTGCTCTCTCTCCTCTCAGACTGTTTCTGATGGAGGATTATACCTGTAGTCTCAGACACCCAAGCAAGGGTTATTCTTGGGAAGGGGCAACCACACAGCTTCTAATCCTTGGGTCCATCAGGCTCCTCTGCCTGGCTGTAAGTACTGGTGCCAGGACAGATTTCATAGTTAGGAGTGGTAACTAGGGTGCATATAGAACTAGGCAAGTAGAACAGTAAATTACAGTTTTTAGTTCTCAAGAAAAAACAAAACAGAAAAAAATCTGCTGGCCTCGATCTAGGTTTATAGTTAATATGTTGTCAAAACTCCCAATAATTGGGTAAGCTACACATTTCTGCAAACCTTGTTTTTACTCTACCACTTGCTGACCATGTCCCTCTCGAAATGATCTTGCAGGCTGACTAGGTACTCAAACCAAAAGAGAACATCAGCAGCACCTCAGTCTACAGTCTATTCTGTGCAGACAAGCCCAGCTTTCATTTGCCAGCCCAGCCCACGAGGGGTGGAAGCACCAGGTGAAGCAGCCTGCAACACTGAAGGTGATTTGTTGGTGTGTGGCTAGAGCCAGGTGCTTAACCCCTCATGCTGCGACCCTGTGCTGCCGTCCTCCCACCCCTGCCCCCACCCTAGGCGTCCTGCTCTGCTGCTCTGTGGGGCTCCCAGTGGGCTGATAAAAGGCAGGGCATGAGAAACAGGCCTGGGCACACCCAGCAGTGCTTGCCACACAAGAGGAACAGGGTGTTTGTAGCCCTCATTGATTCTGAGACGCTCTAAAAGTTCTCCACTTCGTACAACAGAAAAGTAATGAGGTGTGACAACCCCCACTGCCCCACCTCGCCAACTACAATGTGAAGGGAACGACCATTTTCCCGACCGTCAATAATGTTCTGAGCCCCGTGGAAGATGTGCTGCCCACACAGCCCTCGAGTGTCCTGCGAGGAAGACAGCAGGTGGTGGGTCATGCGGTTTGTTCAAGGCTGAAGAATCACATCTGAACCAGATTCCGTCTGACTCCAGAGCCCATCCTATCTATCGTGTCCCACATGGGAACACAACATTCAAATTCAAGTAACATTTGCTAAGTGCCAAAGACATAGTACACATCATGCTAAGTGCCTTCTCATTTGCCCACAAACTCTAAGATGGTATGTTATTCCTGTTTTCATGGATGGACTCCAAGGCTTTGAGAGGTGGGAACTTTGGTATTTTCTGACGTCCTGATTTTGTGACATTCTTCTCCAGTTCCCTTGGATCTGTATGAAAACTCAGGTAATGGTAGTATCAGATTCAAATTGGAAAATCCAAGTACCAGTAAAAGGTTCTCTCTCTCTTCGTTTTTTCATTTTTAAATTTTTTAAATTTTCTAAATTAAAAAAAAAAAGTTTTTTAGAGACAAAGTCTCACTCTGTTGCTCAGGCTAGAGTGCACTGGTGTGATCACAGCTCACTGCGGCCTCAACTCCTGGCCTCAAGGGATCCTCCCACCTCAGTCTCCCAAGTAGCTGAGACTACAGGTGTGTGCTACCATGCCCGGTTAATGTTTTTTAGTTTTAACTTTTTTTAGAGACAGGGTCTCATCATCTTGCACACACTGGTCTCCAACTCCTGGGCTCAAGTGATCCTCTTGCCTTGGCCTCCCCAAATATTGGGATTACAGATGTGAGCCACAGGTCCCAGCCAAAATGTTCTCTCTTAAGAATGGTAAGGAAATTAGTTATTTTTGGAAAGATAATGAAGAAGTCTACATATCTAAGGTTTACCTTTTTATCACCACATTTTCCCCTCCATTTTTAGTTACATGAGATTAAACCTTTCAAAAATTTTTATCACAGCTTTTCTTACGATCTTAAAAAAGTTGAACAAGAAAAGGCATTTTCTCGATGCCTCTGGGCCACAGATATGAACATGTATTACTGAGCAATGACACAGTAAGGGGACTACAGATGTTCAGTGGTATCTGTTCCATAGGACGCGGGTCTGGAGGTAAGTCTGGCATGGGTTCTTCGATTCCCCTCTGGTGCTGAGAGTGCCCCTGCCCGCAGTGGCCGCTCTACCCTTTTCTTAGTTTGCTGTGTTCTTGTAAAGCAGATATCCTGAAAATTGTGTGCGAAGTATGAGTAAACAGGATTTCAGTGGCGGGCCAGGAGCTGTCCTGGGCATAGCACGCTTTATTTATTATATGAGTTTGGTAACATAGTTTTGGCTGTTCAGAATTGATTTTTTTATTACTTCCAGGATTCCCAGCTACATCCAAATTTTTAAGATAGCGAAGCTCCAAACAGTTGAAGTATCAAATGATTACATTAAACACGCATGTATTTTTAGTTATTACAATAGTTTTACTCACAGGAAAACTAAAAATATGTTAACTATATAAAAAAAATAAAAACTCACAAGTCTATTACCCATCAAACAACTGCTATTAATTTTGGGTATTTTCCTTTCAGACTTTGATTTTAAATATGTGTGTTGAATTTTTAAAGAAATCCTATGGGTTAGGTGTGGCAGGCAGCTCACACCTGTGATCCCAGCACTGTAGGAGGACTGCTTGAACCCAGGAGTTTGAGACCAGCCTGGGCCACATAGGGAGACCCTGTCTCTACAAAAAATTAAAAAATTAGCTGGGTATGGTGGTGAGCGCCCGTAGTCCCACCAGCTGTGTGCTGAGGTGGGAGGATTGCATGAGCCTGGGTTGCAGTGAGCTGTGATCATGCCACTGCACTTTAGCTTGGGCGACAGAGCAAGACCTTGTCTCAAAAAAAAAAAAAGGAAACAAGAAAGAAACACTAAAGCCGTGTTTCTGGTATATATAGAATTCTACGTCCTACTGTTGGATGCTATTAAAACCTCCTGGTAAGCAGAATTCTAAACGGCTGCTTCACTGAATGGACTATCATAATTTACTTAATTATTCCCTTACTTTTGTAGATTTAGGGTGTTTCTGAACCTTTACTATTAAAAAACAAACTGCTGTGAGCATCTCTGTATAAAAACATACTGCAGAGATTTTTCATAAAATAATTTTGATTTTATATTTAACAGGTTTTGAGAAAGACCCTTCATTCATATTTTAGTATAAAATAAAGAAACAGTATAAGATAAAGAAATAAGAGTATTTTTATCTCTACTCTTGCCTAAAGAAAGAAAGGCAGGAATTAAAAAGGCAAATAATAGTTCAAAACAGAATATTCAGGAGGTTTCAAGATTCTTTGATTACAGTCTGACTTCATGACTATTTCACCTAGATGAAGAGGTTGAAACTCACAGATTTACTAATTATATGACTAATTTTTAAAGGCTGTTGACAATTTACTCATCAAATGCAATTAGTACATTATTTATGTTGTGATGAAAAACTTACAGGGAGCATCTACCCTTAGACAACCAAAAGCAAAAATGTGTGCTTTTTGGGAGGTGTGGACATATTAGGAAACACGGTAGCTTTTCTTTATTGTCTGCTCCCACCAAGGGGCCCCGTGTGTTTGGAGGCACTAGAATTGCGGGTGCAGAGCCTGAGGTTCAAGCAACTGGACCGAGTCTGCTAGTTCACTGCGCACATTCTCCTCACCAGCCATTTCCCGTGAGTGGCTGTCTCTTCCAGTTGGGCTTAGCTCCAAACTGGAAACATGACATCTGAGGTTTAATGTTGCAATTAAAAGGAACTTATTAAAAAACAACAACCCAAAGATATCATAATTGCAAATTTACTAGGCTATGGTTTAGTGAAACACAGTATAGCTTGTTGAATAATTGAACCACACCAGAGACTGTTAAATTACTTAATAAACCTTTTGCCGTAAGTAAAAAAGGATTTCCTGAGGTCACAAACAATGGCACAGTGAGGGAGAAGCCAAGTGGCCTGGAGTTTAGATGTCAAGGAGGACAGTCTAGTTTCAGTTTGGCTTCTTTGGATCAAGTTTTCTCTGAGCTCTCTAAATTAAGATGATTAATTTGTTTCTCATTCTGTGAGTCCTTATTTATTGCTATCAACTACCTTTTCTCATCTCTTCAGCTCTAGAGACAGTAGTGACAAGAAGGACTGTTCAAAGACCTGGATTCTACTTCTAGCTCTGCCACTATGATCCCATCTATATGGAGTTACAACTTAAGGTCACATTTGTTTATTAGTTATATCAGTGGCCCTCAATCTTTTTGGCACCAGGTACCTGTTGCATGGAAGACAATTCTCCTGTGGACTTGGGGGCGGGGATATGAAACTGCCACCTCAGATCATCAGGCGTTAGTTAGATTCTCATAAGGAGCACACAACCTAGATCCCTCACACGTATAGTTCACAACAGGATTTGTGCTCCTATGAGAATCTAATACCATGGCTCATCTGATGGGAGGCAGAGCTCAGGGGATAATGCCTGCTCACCCCCATCGCCTCCTGCTGTGCGGCCTGGTTCTTAACAGGCCACAGACGGGTGAAAGTCTGCGGTCCGGGGGTTGGACACCCCCGAGTTATATGACTGTGGGCATATTTAATGACTATTTATAAAATAGATCATTGGATTAAATAAGGATTAAATAAAATAATGTGCTTAAAATCGTTGGCAGGATGCCTGGCATAGACACTGGTGTCAGTAGTAGTTGTATCTGTGGTTGCTGTCATTGTAATTCATTTCAGTGGGCCTCAAATTCCAAGTATTATTCTCCTTTTACTGTTTCTCTTATACAGCATACTGTTTCAAGCAGGAACAAACAGAACTCCTCCCACCTACCTTCCCACACCTCCACTTCCGTACATCAGGGAGCTAGCTGCAAGAAGCAAATGAAGAAGTACGGTGCTGGGCGTGGTGGCTTATGTCTGTAGTCCCAGCACTTTGGGAGGCTAAGGTGGGAGGATCACTTGAGTCCAGGAGGTTGAGGTTGCAGTGAGCTATGATCACGTTACTGCATTCCACCTTGGACGAAGGTAAGACCCCTACCTCAAAAAAAAAAAAAAAAAAAAGGCTGGGTGTGGTGGCTCACGCCTGTAATCGCAGCACTTTGGGAGGCCAAGGTTGGTGGATCACCTGAGGTCAGGAGTTCAAGATCAGCCTGGCCAACAAGGCCAAAGCCCCATCGCTACTAAAAATACAAAAATTAGCCCGGCTTCATGGTGGGCACCTGTAATCCCAGTTGCATGGGAGGCTGAGGCAGGAGAATCTCTTGAACCCAGGAGGTGGAGGTTGCAGTGAGCCGAGATTGCAGCCACTGCACTCCAACCTGGGCAACAGAGTGAGACTCTGTCTCAGGAAAAAAAAAAAAAAAAAAGGAAAAAAAAGAAAAAAGAAAAAAGAAAAAAAAGTATAAAAGAGATTTGGAGAAAAAAAGATCCAAATCAATCAACAGATTTAATCTGTTCAATGTGAAACACAATTTTAGGCTTTTTTTTCTTTTTTTCTTAGGGACATGAGGTGGGGAAAGCTTTGAATAAAGTCAAAATGCTCAAAATTCCTCTGTTTACATGATCTACCTACCGCTTAGGGACTATAAGAACTTCCCAGAATCCTTTGAGGTACATTCCAATTGTCCCCAAACCCCTGACGCAGCCTTTTTTCTGCATGAATTTAGCTTCAGGGAGAGAGAATTTTTGTAAGAGGGAGAAATTCTCTATTTCTCTGACTAAAATGAGGAAGACCATATGCAGCACTTTTATAACCATTATATAAATACCTTGCCATGGAGCCAACCCAGGAACTGGTAGAGCCCAGTTGCCCAGTTTCCTCTACTCCACCATCCTTGCCCCATCATTTCCCTCTCCTCTTCCTCTTGGTTTTACTGTCTGAAGCTATAGCCTCCTTTTACAGAAAAGAGATTGGGAAAGAGAGAACAAGCTAAGAAAGCACCAGTCCAAAATGTGATTCCCATTTCCACATCTCCCCTAGGTAACATGCCAGAGCTCCACATGCAGCGCCATCGTTAGGAAACACGAGACACTGAGGGTGCACCTCACAGCTCCCAGCCTAGGTTTCCTCTTTTGTAAAATGGTTATATCTACCCAATAGTTATTGCAGTAAGGATTTAATGAGATATACAAGTAAAATTCTTAGTACCAGGAATAAGTACCCAATAAATTATTAATAATAATAAAACAACGGCAACTAAAATTTATAAAGTGCTACTGATTAAACACTCTGTTAACAGCTTTATACATGGTCTCATTTAATCCTTATGACATCTCTATGAAGTATTACAAACATCATCCTCATTTTACAGATGTAGAAACTGAAGCACAGAGGTTAGGTAACTCGACCAAGGTCATGAAGTCACTGGGTAGAAATATGTGATTTAACCAAGCCGGTCTGCCTAACTGTTAATTTCCTTCTCTTTCCCAGTCCCTAGGATCTTAAGTTTTTTATTGTCACCAAAACATCTACATTTGATCTCTACTTCTATTTGAGGACGGGGTAAGAATGAGAATAATTTTTAGGTTAAGTGGATTGGTTTATTTTCCTTCTCTTCTCTTCCTGCATACATTAAGTTTTTGTTGCTCTTTTGACTTTCTAAGACTTATTATATTGTTAGGCATTCTAAGTATCAGCTATGAGTAGAAATAAATTCTGCCACGAACTGATGTAAATGTGGAAACTTACGGGAAAATGAAATAAAGAAAGCATGTAAAGATTTACCACATCAAGTTCTTGAAGCTGGGGTGAGGTTTTAACCATTTGAAACATTTTTTTTTTCCTAATAATTTTTCAGATTCACTTGTACTTGTTTTATCTGTCTACAACCAGGTCCCACACTGTAAACTATGAGGACAGAGTACAATTCACAATCTCAAATATGTGTCTTTCCCTCCCTACAAAATGTTTCCTCTGAGGGACATTACTAGATCACAGCTGGTCAAAATACTAAATCTTGATTGTCTGGCTCCTGGCCAAAATCTACAGCTACAACTCAGTGGAATAAGAATACTTAAAAAGAAAAAAAAAAAACAACTTTTAAACAACTTTTGATCTTCTTCTTTCTCCCCCCTTGTAGCAATCTATGACCTCATGGCAGGGAGACCTTTACATGGAGGTGTTTAAGTTGGTTGATGGCCACTAGAAATGTTTGAAGCTCTAGGTACTACTCTGCGCCAATATCATGTCAACTGTGTTAAAAAGCAATAATAGTTTCTCACCTTCTTAAAGATTACTGCTTAAATAATGCAGAGCAACGACAGGCTTGCACAGAGTGCCAAAAGCAGGTTGCCAAGGCAAAGCTGAGGTAGAATTACGTCTTTTGGCAGCTAAGAAATTATGACATAAAGTTAGTTTTTTTTCAAAAAAACAACCTCCATAAATTAAGCTACTATCCTTTTTTCAAAATTCAGTGAAGGTTGGGATTTATCCTTCTTCTTTCCCTCTCTCAGATTAAGCAGGAGCTCAGAACCTCCTTTAGGGAAAGCCAAATTTAACAGCTAGATCTTATCTCCCAGGAGGTAGCTGGGGGTTAATAGTTTTAAGCATGCAGTCTCCAGGCCACAGGCAAGCAATCCAAAGGCCTCTCACCATTACTAGATAAGTGTAAGTACTTAATCTTTGCCCTGGATGTTAACAAAAACACGAAACAAAATAAAAATAGAAACAATATTGGGCCAAAAGCACAGGCTGAAATCTGTGCCAATGGTCACTTTTCCCCTGGGCTTTGCTTGGAAGGTTTCCTGCCAAAGTCTGACTAAATAAAAACAGAGTATAAAACGGTATAACTGAACAAGGCAGCCTTTGGATTTTATTTAAACTGAGTAGTGATGGAAAGATGAATTGGTGAAAGAGAAAGTTCCACAGGCAAAGGACAAAATAAGCAAGCTGAAGAAATCCAGTTCCCCAGGCTTTGTGATGTGATGTCTTGGCCATCAGGCCTCCATGGCCCAGCTTGGGCCAGTGGACAGAGGATGAGGGGGGTACCTATTGCCCAGAGCCCATCTGGAGGCCAGCTCAGGCTCCAGGCTGAGCTCCATGGCATCAGAGAATACACAGTGATCCTCCAGGGAGACAAAGAGAGGTCCTGGGAGGGGTCAAGTCAACCACTTCACTCATCAGCTTTCACTTTAAGAAATCATCACACAAATCAATGTACTAAAATCACAGTCAGGCAACCAACATTATGAGGACTGTAAAATGGTCTGTAGAAACAGACATAGCCCATCTTGATGTCATTTATATAGGGCTTAAGTAACATCCTACACGAGAACATGGAAAGAACAGGAAAGAGATGCCAGGAATGATACCTGGGGACCCCTCAGAGTGTCTGGACAGCACTTGAGACTTGGGAATAATAAACTGTTTATGCTGAAAACCAGGGAAACATTTTTAAAAAACCTCTACCTTTGCCAGGGAAACCAGAGGAACAACAATATCACAGAACCCAGCCCCAGAAGAAACTCGATAGGGAAATTAAAACCCTGGTCAGAGAATGTTTTCAGAATTTAAAAACTAGACTTGGAAGGGAGCTAAAGGATGCATTAGACTCCCAGGACCCGAGACAGAATCTGTGAGATGAAGTCTTTGAAAGATACAGCTAACGCTGACCTACCATCAGCTCTCTAATAAACTCTCACATGAACCAAACTGTGAGCGTTTAGTTGTTTGTTATTTCAAAAGAAAAATGATAGCTCTGCCACCATTTCCAGAGATGCTGGAGGCCTTGGGCAGAAGTGCTTGAGTTACAATTAGCCGCCATTTAATTACTGTTTAGTAAGAGACTGGGACTCTAAAGATGACATCTTGGTAACCTTATCTTTTGTAGTCCCCTATACTCCTAAAGGAGGTGGAGTATAACACAAATTAATTGGGCCGGGTGCAGTGGTTCACGCCTGTAATCCCAGCACTTTGGGAGGCCGAGATGGGCAGATCACGAGGTCAGGAGATGGAGACCATCCTGGCTAAAACGGTGAAATCCCGTTTCTACTAAAAATACAAAAATTAGCCAGGCGCAGTGGCGGGCACCTGTAGTCCCAGCTACACGGGAGGCTGAGGCAGGAGAATGGCATGAACCTGGGAGGCGGAGCTTGCAGTGAGTGGAGATTGAGCCACTGCACTCCAGCCTGGGCGACAGAGCGAGACTCAAAAAAATAATAATAAAAATAAATAAATTAATTAATTAATTAAAAAAAGAAATTGATTTACCCCCTTATTCAAATACATACTGGGTATCTACTATACACTAGGTGCTGCGCTAGACTCCGGGGCTATAATAATTGGAAAAAGGCCATGGTTCATGTTTTCATGGAATTTATTGTCTAGTGAGAGAAGACAGACAAGTATCACAGAATCACAGACATCAATGTCAAACAACCACCTCTGACCCGTGCTTCGCAGAGAGGACACGGGCTCAAAGAGCCTGTAGCAGAGATCTGACCCAGACAGAAAAGGCCAAGATTAGAAGGGCTAATAGAGTTCTTTATCAGGTAAAGAATGGGTTGGTGAGGAGAGTATCTTCCAGGCAGCAGGAACAGCATTTGCTAAGACCTTTTGTCAAGAAAGATAACAATGTTTGAGGACCCAAAAGGTCAATGAGTGAAGAGTTCTATGGTAGAAGATAAAACTGAGGAGTAAAACAAAGTCTAGACCATGCAGCAGTCACAAGCCATGTTTAGAACTTTCAGGCAAAGGGGGGGGGGGGGGGGGAGAGAGAGATTTACACTCTGGAAAGTGCATTCTGGCTGCAGCTGGAGAGCAGACTGGACTGGAGGGGCCAGAGTGGATGGTGGGAGACTGCAGGCTGTGCAGTAGTACAGGTGAAAGGTAATGGAGGCGTACATCAGAATGGAAATGTACACACATAGACAAATAGAAATAGCAGGAGAAATTGGCAGGAGTTGCCAGAGTTGGATATAAGGGTGAGGAAGAAAAGGAGGAACCAAGGTTTCTGCCTAGCTTCCTGGCTAGTGTAGAATAATGGAAAGTGGTTCCATTTCCAGAAAGCAAAGAGCATATCATGACTGGGATGGAAGACTGGTAGAAAAATGCATGGGCACATAGAATGTGCTGTGAAAATGTACAGGAGGCAATTTCTGATATCAGAACTTATCTCCACTAAGAATAAAGTAAGAGAAAAAAGGGCCCAGGACTAAGCCTTTAGGAGCTCCAGCTTTTTGTGATGAGGTAGAGGAAGAGGAGCCTTCAAATGAGGTAAGAAGGAGCATTCAGAGAGGAATGAAGAAAACCAGGAGATGGCTGTAATAACAAGATTCCTTTTCTGGAATCACCAGATGCTAAATGATCCCTTGTGTAAAATACTTTATTCTTAACTAGTTATAGGAGAGGTTGTCCATGTAATGGTTAAAGCAGGACTTCTAAAACTACTCTGCCTGGGCTCAAATCTTAGCTCTTCCACTTGATGGCTGTGTCACATTAAGTTATTTAACCCCTCAGTTCCTCAGTTCCCTCATTTCTAAGATGGGAGAGGTTAGTGGGTCCTAATTCACAGGGTGGTGTGAGGATTAAATGAGTTAACTGAATAATATATTCAAAGTGCTTTGGAAGAGTACCTGCTTTGCAGTAATAGTCACTTGATATTAGCTATAATTATATTAACTATTATTATACATTGCTATCCATTAAGAGAAGAATTATAGAATAAACATAATATGAAATGATATTTAAACTCTTTAAAATTAAAACAGGGAATTTCCTCAGATGGATCCAGAGGCTAAAACAAAACAAAACACAGGGAATTATATCTAAGTCGAGCTTAAGCCCAAAGGTCACAGTTGGGCAGGGTGGCTCATGCCTGCAGTCCCAGCACTTTGGGAGGCAGAGGTCGGGGGATCACTTGAGCCCAGGAGTTCGAGGTTGCAGTGAGCTATGATGGCGCCGCTGCACTCCAGCCTGAGCAACAGAGCGAGATACTGTCTCAAAACAAACAAACAAAAAACACCTCCCACGCCTGGCACCCAAGGTCATACTGAAGCAGCCAGTGCTCATTTCTAATGCTGCCAACACTTACCAGCTTTTGATGGGTAAAGACTATATCGCTAAGCCTTCTTGAAACTTAGTGCAGTGCATTCGATCCAGAAGGATACTTGCTTACTGACACTTATCAACATATGCTAAAGCAGTGGTCCCCAACCTTTTTGGCCTCAGGGACTGGTTTCATGGAAGACAATTTCTCCATGGGTCGTGGGCAGGGGGCTGGTTTCAGGATGAAACTGTTCCATCTCAGATCATCAGGCATTAGCTTCTCACAAGGAGCACACAACCTAGATCCCCCACATATGCAGTTCACAATAGGGTCTGTGCTCCTATAAGAATCTAATGCTGCAGCTGATCTGATAGGAGGTGGAGTTCAGGGGTAATGCTCACTCGCCCCCACTCACCTCCTGCTGTGAGGCCTGGTTCCTAACAGGATATGGACTGCTACAGGTACACAGCCAAGGGTTGGGGACCCCAGTGCTAATGAATGCCTACTGAAAAACACTGCTTTTTTAGTGTGCATATCCCAGTGGCTTTCATACTAATTCCCTCTCTAATTCATTTAAGTATGCCCATCTTTTAAAACCTGATTCAAGTCCTAACTGGTTTTTTTTTTTTTTTTTTGATGGAGTCTCGCTCTTTTTGCCCAGGCTTGAGTGCAGTTGTGGGTGCAATCTTGGCTCACTGCAACCTCTGCCTCCCATGTTCAAGTGATTCTCGTGCCTTGGCCTCCCAAGTAGCTGGGATTACAGGCATGCACTACCACGCCCGGCTAATTTTTGTATTTTTAGTAGAGATGGGGTTTCTCCATGTTGGTTAGGCTGGTCTTGAACTCCTGACCTCAAGTGATCCACCCACCTTGGCCTCCCAAAGTGCTGGGATTATAGGTGTGAGCTACCACGCCCGGCTGCATTCTTTTTTTTTTTGAGATGGAGTTTTGCTCTTGTTGCCCAGGCTGGAGTGCAATGGCACAATCTTGGCTCACTGCAACCTCCGCTTCCTGGGTTCAAGCGAGTCTCCTGTCTCAGCCTCCCAAGTAGCTTGGATTACAAGTGTGTGCCACCACGCCCAGCTAATTTTTTGTATTAATAAAGATGGGTTTTCACCATGTTGGTCAGGCTGGTCTGGAACTCCTGACCTCAGGTGATCCACCGGCCTCGGCCTCCCCAAGTGCTGGGATTACAGGCGTGAGCCACCATGCCCAGCCCTCATTCATTTTTAAACTCATTTCTTTAACTCCTTCATTCATTCTTTCTTCTTTAACCATGCCAATCTAAAGTGATCTCTGAACTCTGGAGGTAGTACTTATTATTTTACCATCCAACTGATGATTAATGTTGCATCATTTGCATTTTCAACACGTATTTCAGACATTACTGAAATCCACATTTCATTACCTGACAGTTTTCGAGGCTCTGGAAATAAAGAGATGTATAAAATAAGATTCCTATCATTAAGGAGTTCCCACTCTAGTAGAGAAGACAGAGAGTAAACCAATAACCAGAACACCATGGTGCTTTGAATACAATACACACTTTGTATATTACAATGAAGAAGGCAATCAGTAATCAGTGGGAAGACTCATCAGAGGAGGTTGTATTTGACTGGCACCCTGAAGGATAAGTGGGAGCTAACCAGGCAATGTATGTGTGTGTTGGGGGTGGGGTAGAGCAAGAAATGAAGGGAAGGGCATTTAAGGCGGAATAAAATACTGTACTTGTGTGCAGTCCAACTGTGGAGCCAAGTCTTGTAAATAGCATACGGGAGCGATCTAGTCTTTGTTTCTGGAAACCCACTCTTCTGCTTTCCAATATAACTTAGTACAGAGCACACAGATATTCAGTGAATATACTTGTTTTATGTATAAATGAATTTAATTAGTTGTGTGCAAAAGGAAACATTTAGGTGATGTTTTCTGGCAATGTGTTGAGAAAAACAGAACTGCCTCAATATACTGTTACAGTAAATCTAAATGATGAAATACTACGTAGCCATTAAAAATGATGCTAAAAAGTTTTAAAGGGCATTGATAAAATACTTAAGACATTATGGTATACAAAAAAGCTGTAAGGACTGTGCTGTCCAGTATGACCACTAGGAACTGGTTGCTGGAACTTCAAATGTGGTTAGTCTGACTTGAGATGTGCTATAAGTATAAACTGGATTTAGAAGGCTTGGTATGAAAAAAGAGAACGTAAAATATTTATTAATCATCTTTAAAATGTTGATTACATGTCTACAAGACATTTTGGATATACAACTTGGATTTTATTTGAATTAAAAAAATATATTATTAAAATTATCATACCTGTTTCTTTTTAGCTTTTTAAAAATGTGACTGCCAAATATTTAAATTTATATGTATGGCTCATATTATATTTCTATTGAAAAGTGTTGGTACAGATGGTAAGATCTGAATTAGAAAAGAAACACAAGGAAAACTGATAACACAACAGTGAGTTTTTTGTGCCTGAATTATGGAGCTATTGTTTCCCTTCTGTATATTTTTACAACTTCCAAATTTTATTCATTGAGCACATACTACTTTATAATCAAAAGGAGTAAACAGAAATAAAGAAGACCCAAGTAAAAACAATGGGAAAAGAGATCTCAATTTGGTTCAGAGACTTAGTTGCTGGAGTCAGGGAGAGGTGGGGCCGGGATACCCAAGTGTCTTTCTGTCGCCAGTGGAGGGTTAGTGCACAAAGGATGTTGGCCAGCTGTTCTCCATCCTGACAGGAGGCAGAAAAAAGTGGAAATGGGTGTTAACCGCAGGAGGGGGCCTGTAAGTTAAATGTAGGGAAGAATTTCCTGAAGTGAGGGTGTTTAAACTCTGGAATGAGTTATGGAAGAAGCCTGGTCCCCTAAGGTCTTTTAAAATACTACAGATACCCATATGCCTTGTGTGTTCCTGTCTAGAGGCAAGGAGATGACTCGTCAAGGTTCTTCTGAAACAGCTATCTTAGAGTAAATAACTCCAATAAAACTTTCTTTTTCATTTAGTTTTGACTAGGCTTAACTTTTCATATTAGGGGTGCTGGCCTGCAAGAAATGCTCTCAAAAGCAAGCCTATCTGATATAGCTACCTTAAGTAGGACTCTTGAGACTTCAAAGGCAATGTTATTTGATCTAAATTTAAAAACCAACGTCAGCTAGACAACATGTTTTTTACTTCCCTAGAGGGTCATCTGCCAGATTTCAGTTCTGAATTCAGCATAAGGATGATGGACGGAAGGGAAGAGGGTAGATCTGTTTCTAAAAAGTGAGGCTTTGTAAATATTTAAATACTGGATACTGCCTCATTTTCAAGGGCAAGTGGTTTGGCGTAAAAGCAGAACTACCATATCATTACTTGATTTTAAGGAAAGTAGATTGGCTCACTTATTCTAAATTTTCATTATTCTCAGTTTAATGAAAACACATTTTCCTAAAATGTGTCAAATTTCTTAGGTATTTTCTTCTTCTAATACTTTTATTTAAAGCTATAGCTTGATTCTATTTACCAAAAGGAGCAGAAGACTACATTATAAATAGGTCAGCAGAAGGACTATTTGGAGATTTTACCACTAAAGTGAGATGGCCTCACATAAAGCCACGAGTTACTTCTCCCAACATTAAACACTGGTGTTTGTTAAACACTAAAGTACTCTGGAGAAATATTCTAGCATGCTGTTGAACAGCCAAAGATACTTCTCAGTGCTCCACCCTTACTAAGGTCACTGAGATTGATTCTGTCTCTTTAAAAATGGCTTGCCTGGTCCTGAAACAAAATAAGTCAGCCCAACGTTGCCCTCCATCATTGTAGCAGACTACACAGTAATGATGGGCCTCAGGTTGTAAGTCCCAAATGACAGCGAGAGTGAACAATGTATAGGAATATTTTTGCAAGTCATGTCCTTCAAAATTTTTAATTTGTCTTATCTATAATTTAGATTATAAACTAAACAACTGTCGACTAAGGAACGGCAGGGAAAATCTTACACTTTTGAATCTTCCTTTGTCTCCTGAACAATGCTATATGCCGAAGAGATGCTTAATGCATTGTCAAATCCAAAATAATACTTAATAATACTTTGCACAGTTCATTTTAGTTTATAAACCACTTTGACGAACATTATCTCATTTGGCCTACAAAAACTATGGTTGGGAAATAATAGTATTATTGGCAAATAATACCACTAGTTTCCCAGTAACTGGTGATAGTAACTCCATTTAAAGAACTGATACTCAGCTGGGCGCGGTGGCTCACGCCTGTAATCCCAGCACTTTGGGAGGCCAAGGCAGGCAGATCACGAGGTCAGGAGTTCGAGACCAGCCTGGCCAACATGGTGAAAACCCGTCTCTACTAAAAATACAAAAATTAGCTGGGCGTGGTGGTGCATGCCTATAATCGCAGCTACTTGGGAGGCTGAGGCAGGAGAATCGTGTGAACCCGGGAGGCGGAGGTAGCAGTGAGCTGAGATCGCACCACTGCACTCCAGCCTGGGTGATAGAGCAAGACTCCATCTCAACCAAACAAAACAAAAACAAAACAAAACAACTGATACTCAAAAACAAACTTATGAAAATTAAGTGATAGAGCTGAAGCTGGAACCCATATTTTCTGATTCCCAAATCTAGTGCTCCTTCCTCTGTGTTACAGTACTTTGCATGAAGGTGTTACACAGTTTAAACTCTATAATCAGGAAAAATTAAACTTAGGATAAAAAATTCTACGAAAGAAACATGACAGATGGCTTTGAAATCTTGCTTTTATCTTATTCTTATTCTTATTTTTTCTTGTTCAGAAAAAAGAGCATGCCATTACAGGAAGCGTTCCACAAACACTATGGGTAAATATACTTTAGGCCACTCACCCAACCCACGTGCTTCCTTCTTCCGTGTTCCTGTTTCTCAACCAATGAAATTGAAATGTGATCATTTTTGTTTCTTTCAGTCTTAAAGTTCTTAAATTCTTCCCAAAGTTTTATGACTTTTAGTTTCCTCCCTCTTGGAGGTAAACGGGGTAGAATAAACAACCAGGAATGTTTCCACCAGGCCTGCTGCCTAATTTTGCAGTGTATCTTTCCAGCGCTCTGGATTTGACTCTGGTGGGTTTCCCTGAGGAAGGTAGGAGGCATTAGGATAGAGGTAGCACAGAGACAGGAGGGCAGGTGAGGGGCAGAGAAGGAAGAGAATGGCCATCACCCAATAAAGGGCACTGTGATATGGTAAAAAGAATATGGGATTAGGTGTCAGATAATCTGGGTTTCTGGTCCCAGTTCCATCACTTAGTATCATGTGATCTTGGCAAGTCGCTTGGCACTGTGAGTCTCAGCTTTTTGGTTTGTAAAATAGTGGTCATTCTTCTTACCCAGCTACCCTCACAGGGTTCTTGCAAGCTTAAGTGAAAACATAGAAAGTTTTGCAAGTAAGAGATTTTATTATTCCTAACTTCTAATTATGGGTGAGAGTTACCTAAGAAGGCAGGTACCAAAAAAAGTTTGTAGGTAAACAGATGTGTAGGGTACTTCTCTCTAAGTCCTCAGAGTGGTCTTATAAAGGACTTGCGGTAAGTGAGAGGCAGACACATGGTAAATCTTCTGTACCATTAACGTACAAGACAGCAGGAGCCAGAACATGAACAAGAGCCATATTCTATACCAAGCTGTCAGATGACTATAGATATCAAAGTAAAAACACCTATAGCAAAGGATGCATTTGATTTTAAAAAGATATAGACAGTAAATATGATTCATTTATTCATTATACAAGCTACCGCTTATTAAGTATTACTAAGTGCCAGGCAGTATGCTAGGTACTTACATATTTAATTCTTATGACCACACTGTTAGGTAGGCACTATTACCCTCATTTTATAGGTAAAGGGATTGAGGCAGGTAGCTTAAACTTGTTTGAGGTCACAGAGGCAATAAATGGTGGTGCTGGTATTCAAATTCATAGTCCTAGTCTTTCCACCTAACTGGGCCACTGTTTCTTAACCTACTTGGTCCTATACCCCAATCCTCACGTGGTCAAATTCTTGTGCTCCAGGTCCACTCTCCACTGAAATGTTATCTCCTTAGTAAAGGCTTGTCTACACCCCTCACACCGGGAACTAAAGGGCTTCCTCTGAATGTTCAAAATAACTTACCTACTTTTCTTATAGCATGTCATACTTTTCACTTTTTTCAGTACATGTTGTTTGCTCCTATTTCACTACCTTAATTAGACTGTAAGCTCCTTGAACACAAGCTCAAGGAGCATATTCCATGAGTAGAACAGCTCAGATGGCTTCTTCATTCCCTTCTCTAGCCTCCCTGGCTTCCATAATGCCAGGCTGGGACCACAGAGATGAGTAAGACGTGGTCCCCACACCCAAACTGCTCAAAAGCCTAGTGGGTAAGACTAGGCAGAGAAGTGACTCTAAGCTACTGAGAGAATACATACTTATCTCTGTATCTGCCACTGTGGTGTTGAGTCAGTGAATGAATGAGGTAGGATATGAGCTGGATCTTGAAGTGAGAGCAACATCTGCATAGGGCAGAGGAAGGGGCAGGCTATTCTGGGTAGTGGGAATTTGCCTAAGTAAAGAACGGAGGTGACCTCCAGGTATAGGAGAGTGCTATACCTGGGGGTCAGTTGAGAAAATGTGGGGGAGTGGTGGAGGGACAAAATCGAGGCACTGTCTCAGGACCTGGATGCTGGGGCCCCATCACACAGTCCATTCACAGCAACCTCAGCACATAATCTCTTCCACTCAGTTCTAAACTCATCGTCTTCCAGGTAGCCATCAGACAGCAGCTTGCGTGCACATTCTTCAGCACCCACATCAGCGGTGCATGTGCATGTCAGTCTGAGTCTCGGATCACTTTGCAGGCAATAGTAAAAGAAAAACGGGACGTTTAAATGACATTCTGGTGACTTTTAATCAAAGTATTCAAGAGCACAGATTCTAAGCTGAAATTCTGCTTTTCAAAATTGTGTTGCTTGGCAGTTATGACTAGGTTATAATCTTAGGATGAAAAAATGGGCACTCCTTTTGGAAAGACCTGGCATAAATCACTGAGAGCTGTGCCCCGTGCAACTGTGTTCACAGAAAATAGGGGTTCATTTTAGGATTAATCAGGTTGATCATTCTCATATTAGCTAAGAATTCCATAATGTGCAAGAAAAAGAATTACTTTATTAAAAGGATTTTTATCACAGCTTTTCTTTACAAAATAAAACAAAACAAGCTGTCACATAACTTTGAAGCTTACCATAAGGAGGAATTCAGTGAATGCACTGATCCTCAGCCAGCATAAAATCCTCAACACCAAAAGAACATACAGCAATCTGCCTCCACAGGGACCAATCTGTGAATGGTAACCACCACACAGAAAATGGAAGTGTTTTGCTTTACAAAAGATGTAAGAGCCTCCCTTAGGAACCTGAGTTTTTTTACCCTTTGCCCTAAGGAGCAAAGGCTTGAGAGGTAACTCCTCACTCCATGGCTGCTCTCGGAAATTCTCAGATTTCCTCTGAGACTTAAAGTGCTTGTTCCGGCTCTGTTTAGCTTTGTGACTTCCAGCCTGGCTTCCTGCCGTGATCTTCACTTGGAACTGACATGTAGCATTCATTTTGCAGTGCTTTGCATCTACTTTAGTAGCCTTTTTTACAAAGTACCATAAAGTGGCACATTCTTGTTCACCCAGTGTTTATGTGCTTGGCACAGCTGGCACAGAGGGGCACTACATTTATAAATGTATGAGCTTGGAGCTTAATGGGTTTGCTGTATCAGTGCCAGGACACCTAGATTCTAGTTTTATTGCTACAGGTTCATGGGTCAATTATGCTTGGAAAGTCAATTAATTTCTCCATACCTTAGAACTGAGAGTTGCTGGAAATCACAGTGTTTTAGGAGGAGCAGGGCAGTCAGGTTGCAATGAGGACGCATTTATATGTAAATAATTTGAGTAAATTGTCTACAGACATCTCAGAAGAAAAGGACCTACTCTCTAAGGTTCCAGTAATTTGTTGTCATTTGTTTCTCATTCCAAATGCTTTTTCATTTCTAATTTCGTATTTGTAATTTTGTATTCTTTTTCTTAAAAAGGACTGCCAAGGAACCACAAAGCCCAGATTCTCCCCATTCTTAAAATGAATTTGCATTCCAGCCAAGGTGTCTATTCATTGCCAATAAAGCTGCTGTGTTCATAAAGCTGCTTTTCTTAAACTATTCCCTCTCAATGAGGCGATGAGGTGAGGATGGTGGTAGGAAAGAAGGAAGAGACAGAGCACATTCTACACAGAGGAACAGTGATCGCGACCACTCAGACAGGAAAGAGCTTATTCACATCACTACACAGAGGCCACTACAGTGACAGGACGTGAGAGTGGAGAGGGAGTGGTATCAGATGAGGCAGAGGCCAAGCAGACTGTGGAAAAAAACCTGGATTTCACTCTTGCCACTGAAGCTGAGAGTGATTAAGATCTAGCTAACATTTAAAAAGATCACTCTGGCTACTATGGAGAGTGGACCGAGGCAGGACAAGAGGGAAATCAGGGAGACAAATTGCACTGGTGCAGCTGTTTGGGGAAGAAAAGGTGATGGCTTGGACTGGAGTGGTAATAGCAGAGATGGGAAGTGAACAGATTGCTATGTATTTTGCAGTTAGTGATGACAGGGCTTGCTGATGAATAAGATTAGCTCCGATGTGAGTGAAGAAGGGGATCAAGGATGATTCCCCGGTTTGAGCAACTGGGTAGACAGGGTCCCATTAGCTGAGAGGAATTGTGCTGGTGGAAGGAGGGTTTTAGCTGTGTTGAGGCTGAGATGCTTGTAATACTCCCAGGGGCAGAGTCAAGTAGGCCCCTGGCTATCCAGAGTGTGCAGGAGAGGCTTACGCTGAAAACAAAACTTTGGGAGTCATAAGCATATATGGCTTTCAAAGCGATGGGAATGGGTGAGAACACTTAAGAAGGGGGTAGAGAGGAGGCAGAGGAGGGCAGAAAAAAAGAGAAGAGAGTAGAGAGAGAAAAAGGGAAGAGGGCCTAAGATGGGGCCATGGAGAAACTAGAAGCAGGAAAGCCAGGAGAGGGCAGCCCTGTGGAAGACAACAAGGAAGAGTGTTTCAGGAAGGCAGGAATGGCCAGCAAGGCCAGGTGACATTGAACAGGGTAAGGATGAAAAGTGACCTTTGGGTTTGGGCCTATGTTTAGAATTCAGTAGGCACCAAGCTAGATAAAAGGAATTTCAGCATACTCATAGAACTAAAAATCAGACTGGAGTGAGTAAACGAGGAATTGGAAAAACAGAACAGAAACAGACCTGTAAGCATTGTAGAAATTAAATCAGTAGTTAAAAATCTACACTCTCCCCAGCAACAAACAAAAAACACTTGTTTTTTTCTAGGTTCTACCATACCTTTAAGACAGAGATATTTCCTCCTATCTGTTCTAGAGAATAGAAAAGAAGGTAAAGATCCTCAGTTTATTTTACGAAGCTCTTATAACCTCATCATGTTTGGTCAATTCAAACCAAAATAAGACAAGGATTTTATGTGAAAGAAAAACTGTAGGCCAGTCTCATTTCAGTTTGCAGATGGAGACATTCTAAAATAATAGCCAAGGAACCCAATAATGTAGGAAAAAATAACACATCATGACCAGGAGGCAAAGATGGTTTAACATTAGAAAAATGTAGTGTTACCTCAACAGATTCAGAATAAACATGGTAAAATTCAAAATACACACATTCATGATTAAAAAACAACTCTTAGTAAGCTAAGAATAGAAAAATTATTCCTTTTGCTAATGCAGGATATCTACCCAAATCTACAATAAATATAATACTTAATGGTGAAAAATTAGAAGCATTCTCTTTGAAGTCAGAAGACAAGGATATCCACTATCACTGCTCCTTTTCTGTAATAAAACATAGTAGGACAAGAAAAATAATGAAGTTATAAAAATAGAAACAATACCATTATTCACTGAAAATATGATTGTATACACAAAAAATTCAAGAGAATCGAAACAAACTACTGTAACTGCTAGCAAGGTTGCCAGAACACACTCTCAAAATACTAAAAATCAGTGCTATTCCTGTATACCAGCCACAAAATGTTAACTATTATAATAAAAAAATTTACAACAGCAACCAAAACTGTAAGCTAATATGACTAAGTACATCTAATAAAAGATGCATAGACCCTTATGTAGAAAATTATAAACTTCACGGAGGTATGTTTAAAAAAAGCAAGCGATATAACATGTTCATAGTTAGGAAGACCCAATGTTATAAAGCTGTGAAATCACTCAAAGACTCAAATCAAGAAAAGCAGAGAGTTTTGAAGAAGAGCCTTACGTAGGAGCTTTTCTCTAACAGATACCAAGAAAGCTGGAGGTATTTTCCTTTTCCCTTGCTATGAAGGAACATGGCTTAGGAGTTAACACTTTTGGCTCTCTCCATCCTCTCACTCTCTTAGAGGAGGCGGGACTTTTCTGATTGGTGAATTTAGAGGGCAAAATAGCAACTGGGTATTCTTGGCTCAGCCATATCTGGGCTCCTGCAGAGAAGCCACCTGATCACTGCCTGCCAATTAGTTAAGGGTCTGCCTCTCTAGGGAAAGCCTGTGGCTCTCCAGTTTACATTGTGATTATGAGGATAAGTTTAATTTTGAGTGACATCTTTGCAAGCCCATTTTATTACAGATCGAAAGCCCCATTTTCCAAGCAGCTTTATCAGTAGTAAAATGGACATTTTGATTTTTATTTCATCCTCAAATCTCAACAAGACTTTTAGAAATTATATCTTACAATAATTAAAAAATGTGATACTAATCGATGGCTAGCCAAATAAAGCAACAGAACAGACTAGGGAGCCTGGAAATGGATCTCTATGGATAAGTGAACTTGGTTTACAAAAGAGATGCCATTATCATCAGTGGAGAAAAGACAGACACTTCAGTAAATGGTACAGGGACAACCTGCTATCCTGCACTGAGCAAGATTCATTGAGTATAATTAATTAGTGTTGTAGGTTGCCAATTTTCTCATTATTTTAGGTTATTTACCATTGTGTTAGAAAACCTCTTCATGAATTCTATGCCTAGTTTCCAACTGGACCACAAATCTCTTGGGGACAGGGCTTGAGCCTTCTTGTTTCCCTCCAGAGTGCCTATCATAGAACTTTACACAGAGACAAGCTACATAAATGCCTGCTAGCTCACTTTCATTATTCTTACTACTTTATATTAAAACTTAATTCCTCTCTCATATTCCTGAAGGCATCCGGGTCCATATCAACACCAAGCTTTAATAATTATTTTGATGTTTTGAGTGGAATTCTTTAAACAGTTGTGTATTTGCTTAACAACAGTTGTGTATTTGAGTCCTATCTAAGACCAGATATCTGAAACTTGCCGTTTTGAAAATCAAAGTAAAGACCAATCACAGTTTTTTTTTTTTATTTTTCTGAAGGCACATCAGCAGAGGAAATCAAATTTCAGAGAGGTAGAATTTCAAATCCACACAGATGATGAGAAAAATACCTGGAATCAGAAGCTAGTGCTGCCCCCAGCAGGCTAACTCTACAAGGCTGCTTTCCAGTCACGTGATTTTGTAAGTTACTGCCCACTACCCAAGGATTCAAACGTCAAGAATTACTAAATGGATACAGCCAACAGCTTTCCATTTAGGTCAAGTGAATGAATCTAGTATCTTCTTTGTATCAGACTTCCCCTCTCCCCTTCTCTTTTTAAAAGGTCCAGGTCTATCCTGATGGAGCACTTTCAGCAGCAGCTTGCCCTCACGGTTCAACAGGTACTGACAAATACAAGAAACATTTCAGAATGTACCTACTGGTCTCACACTAAGTCCTGACCCGCTGACCTATTCCTTATCTGCTTTCTTCCTTTAATGCTCACAGTCATGGATCCTGATGCTCATTCCATAATCAGGCCCTTCACCTGTTCTTTGGAAAGGTCCAAGGGGCTCTGGGTCTCCTTTACCATGAATCATACTGGCTTTCAGTTTGTCTCAGCAATGCCCTCAAGGGCTCCTTGCTCAGCCACCTTCCCAAAGTCCAAGCAGTATCCTCTTGGCCCCTCCTCCCTCCAAGAGGGCTACATCCTCCTTAGCCAGACAGGAGCTTAGATCTCCCCAAGTGTGATGGTGCCTTTCATTTTCCTCCGATATCTCATTACAGAAGAAAACTCAGATGCAGGTGTGGAGCAATGTGGAAGTCAGAAAAGATTTTCAGGATCATTATCCACATTACAGTTTCTGGTTATTAGAGATAAAGGTACTCACCACCTGACCATTAGTCCATGCTCCATGAAGTTTTTCAGGTTGGGAAGGGTTTGTCGCAAGTCTGGAGTCCCCAGTCCATGTTGGTATCTTAGCTGTGAAGGTGAAAAAAACAGAATTAAAGATATTTTGGCAGATTATAAGCTTCAGAAAAATGAACCACTAAACAAGTTATTTTTTTTGAACTCTAAAAGAGGAAATGTAAATGTATGATACTATTATCAGCCTCACAGTACTGTCCACTTACTGGGTATTTGACATACAGATAAGCATGTGTATGAATATGCACAACCACTTAAATTACGATGGTATTTAAGGTAGCCTCTTCATCTACTTACTGTTCTCTTGCCCCCTAAACTTAGAGAAGACTAAGAGTGACCAACTGCGGAATCAGGATATTTCAAAGACCCCTGTATCTGGCCTTCTTTTCTACCCCCAGACCGTGGTAGGGTTTGCTAACACCAATTTCAGGGACATATACCAGAAAACCAGTGTTTCTTTTTAGATATTGCCAGCTTCCCTTCAGCCCCTCTCTTTTGTATAAACAAGGGTAAAGACCATCTTGTATTCATCTCTGACTCCAATAGTGCCTGGCATAGTGCTGGCACTTAGTCAATGCTTATTAAACAAATAAATTGCAACTCACTTTTGACAGAGGCTGTGCTCTGTATTTCTCTTGAGTCTCTAACGTTCCTCTTTGTCCAGACCAGATCACACAGCTGGAGAGGTGGTACAGGGAAACTGCTAACTTATGGGCGAGATCTGCCCTTTGTTTATTTCTGCTAGAGGCCAATTTTCTAAAATTAAGTGTCTTTCTGAGTGCTTTGGATAACTTGCTAATGGTTTTCATCTGTCTGCTCTTCACTTCCTTAAACTGTGTCTCCGAATATCACCATTTGCTTCCCTAACTGACCATAACGGAGAGCCGAGCCGAAGTAAGTGGATGTGCATATTCACACACATGCTCATCCACACATCAAACACACAGTAAGTGGACAACACAGTTTTGCAAAATGTGTTTTTCAAATGACATATTACACATGAAGAAAGTTTATAGACTTTATAAAATGTATGTCAGTGTACAAGTGTGAAGAGGCATCAGTCTTAAAGTTTAACTCTTTTAGCACTTAAATTTAAGAGTGGCTAAGTCAAACTTTTAAATAAATCCCTCTTTTAAAAAAGAAAACCACAAATCATGTGAATAGAAAGCAGGCCTTCAGAGTTAGACAACGGGGGCATAAAAAAACACCTACTAAAAACAGTAAGTTTTCTTTTGTTTGACTCTAGTATTCAACTGATTTTTCTCTGCTTGAGTGATACTTAGAAAGAGTTCACTCTCACTGATTCTGGGCTTTTTAAGAAAAACCTCTAAACCTAACTGGGTCTCCTGAATGGTTTGAATGAATACACACACAAAGTAAGGAAGTAGAAACATACTACATTAAAACTAAAAAGTATCTTGAATATTATTTCAGCTAATCCTTTTCTTTTGCAGATGGGAAAACTGAAGCCCAGAAAGGGGAAGTAAATTATCCAGGGCCACATGGTTCAATGGCAAAGATATTATCAGCCAGGGCCTGCTTTTCACAAACCATACTACTCTCTACCATCTATCCCAAAGTCTGAGAAGAAAACTGGTAACAATACTTGAGAAAGCAGAAGGAAAACAGTTTTTTTCCTTTTTCAAACTCAGCTTGGTGACCTAAATCACCTCCTGAGATTTGCTGACCTTAAATTATAAGATCTACCCCCATATTAAATGACATCATTTCTTATATTAATATAAATGCATTTTTCCATACATTGATAAAAGCAAAATGGCTGATATCCCAACATGACATTCCTGAATTCATTGTTTCAATAAGAAGTGAAATTGTTTACACATGGCATGGAAATTTTACCTGTGATTCATAGTGAAAAATATTAAACATCAAGGGAAAAAGAAAACCATACTGAAATAACACTAAGCTATGTATCTCCCAGTGAGTACACAGACAACTGCCTGCCCCAGGTTCCACAGTGGAAGATGGGTGTGGAACTGTTTTCAGAGAACACAGTGAAAATTTCTCTCCAAGTCTGATTTTAACCAAAAAAAGAAAAACGTGGCAATTTCAAGCCGGCGTCTGGGTCTTAACTCTTCATTTGCTGCATAGCACTACTTTTTTAAAAATCATAAAATCTTTGAATTTTATAACTAAAAGAGACCCTGGAGATCATCTTTCCAACCTTCTTCCTCTTATAAATGAAGAAACTAAGGCCCAGGAAGACAAGAGCATCCTGCCCAAAGTTACAGGGATGATAAGGGACAAAGCCAAGGCTAGAACCTCTTAATAACAGCTCCAAAATCTACCATATTACCTTTTTAATTTTCCACCTAGAGAACTCAAAAATAAATGCATACATAACACATACATTATTATTAATAAAGTATAAGTACGGTTTAAGAAGTCTAAACCACGGTAAGATTTATAATGGAAAAAAAAAAAAAGTTCTCTGCTCTACTATCTACCCCAAACTCTGAGAACACCTTTTAGCTGCTTCTTCACCTTCATATTTCTAATATGCTTATATTAAGATTTTTTATTCTCCTGTCTCCTCCAGTTGGAGACATCATCTACTACACTCCCACCATGAAAGATGAGAATTTAGCACTCTAACACCACTTTGCCCTCACACAAACATTTTTTCCCCTTTCCCGTACATCATCTACTGGCTTTTTCTGAAAGAGTATGAGAACTTGACTGTACTCTCCCACACATAGTTCCCTTCCTCATCTTCTCAATACATTCAATATCACATTTTAAATTAAATCAACATTTAGTGTTTACCTCAATATACCTACATAAATACTGTTTGCTGCTGAGCTATGTAATGTATTATTCCTTTCTTGCACTTGTTTGTTTCACTGGAAGTGATAACTGCCATTTTTTCTACCAGTTGAGTTTTTCTATGTACTTGTCACTAGAAACTCCCCAAACTCTGACAAAAATCTTAAAACTGGTCAGGCGTGGTGGCTCACACCTGTAATCCCAGCACTTTGGGAAGCTGAGGTGAGTGGAGTTTCAGACCAGTCTGGGCAACATGGTGAAACTCTCTCTCTACCAAAAATACAAAAAATTATCTGGGCATGGTGGTGCATCCCTGGGGTTCCAACTACTCAGGAGGCTGAGGTGGGAGGATTGCTTGAACCTGGGAGGTTGAGGCTGCAGTGAGCTGAGATTGTGCCACTGCACTCTAGCCTGGGTGATAAGAGTGAGACCCTGTCTCAAAAAAATTAAAACAAAACAAAACAAAACAAAAACCCTCAAAATTCTTCTCAATCTAACTAAGCACACCATAAAATTGATCAAGTCCATTTTGTTCTTAGAGATGTATTTCCTGAAGCCTCTTCTCTCTGCTTCAGCCTGAACTGGCTGCTAGCTAGGCCTGCTGCATTATCTTCCTACAAGCTTCTTTAGCCATCATGCTGGAAATTTTGTTTACTTTTCTCCTGTGCTGAAGCTGTTATTTCCTAGATTGTCTTTTTTCTTGATCTACTGCCTCATCTTGGTGGAGTGTATCCTATATTATCTTTCTGGAAAGGATAGCATGGGAGGTTAACTTTTATGACACCCTGAATATTTCAAAATATAACTATTCCATTCTTACACTTGAATAATAGTTTGCCTAGGTATAGATTTCAAGGCTGCAAATACTTTTTCTTAAGTAGTTCCAAAGTATTTCTTTACTGCCATTTAGAAACCTGTTAAAATTCTGGTTCCTGATCTTGCGAATGTAAGCTGGTTCTTCTCTCTGGAAGCTTTAGGACTTTCTTCTTTAACCTTAGTATTCTGAAATTTCATAGTGATAGGCCTTCATTTAGGTCTTTCATTCATCATTTTCAGTCTGTTTTCATTCCCTGGGCCAAGCACTTACTACATCCTTTCAATATGAATACTTTCATTGCCTAATTCTGATCATTTTCTTCTATTATTATTATTTTGTCTCCTCCTTCTTCATTTTACCCTCTGGATTTTTTTTTTTCACTTTATTTTAGACTTTTTTTTTTTTTTTTTTTTTTTAAATATTAGAGGCTTTCCTTTAATATCTAGTAATCTTTGGCTGTTAGTTTATCTTTACAAGTGAGACTGTGAGACTCTAAAAAGCTATGAAGGAAGTCTGCCTTGGCAGTACCTGACTGGCTGTGGGGGAAGGGTTCACTGTAGAATGAGTGGATGGAAATCCAGTCTTTCCACGGGGGAAGGTTAGTACTACAGTCCCAGTACCTCTCATTGCTGCCTGTTTTTTTTCCCAGAAAGAATCCTTTAATCTTCTGTCTTGAGGCATAATCTGGATCTTATTTGGGGTGTAAAGTTGGAAAAGGTAGTTGGGGAACTCTGTGTCAGTATGTTACACTTTCACTTAATCACCTTTTGGTAAGGCACCTTCCTTCTTGTTCCCAGTGTATCAAGCAGTTTAGGTTCAGAGCTTCTTGGGCTCAATCTTTTTCAGCAAGTAAACCTTCATTTTCCTGCTAGGGCATGGGGGAACACAGTTATTGGCTGCAGAGAGTGGGAAAAATGAACTGGGAGTGTTACTTCTCGTTCTCTATAGACTGTCAACCTATCCTCCTATGTTTAGCTCTATATATTATCCCTAAACTTCATGAAGTGCTCGGTACCACCACATCCTTCTGGAGTCTGTGGTTTGGATTCTGTTGCTTCTTAAAGGCTTCTGCCAAGTCAAGTTTATCACTCATTCGTTTACTTGCAATTTGCTAAATTTTCTTGGTCTTGTCTGTTCTTTTCATCCTTGTGAATTTAAAATTTTTAATTTATTTAACCTTATTATTAGCATTTTAGTAGAGAAGTGACTTAAACATATTCAGGCGGGTAGATTGCTTGAGATGAGGCGTTCGAGACCAGCCTATCCAATATGGTGACACCCTGTCTCTACTAAACATACAAAAATTAGCCAGGTGTGGTGGCATGCACCTCCCAGCTCCTCGGGAGGCTGAGGCATGAGACTCACTTGAACCTGGTTAGCAGAGGTTGCAGTCAGCCGAGATTGTGCCACTGCACGCTAGCCTGGGCAACGGAGACTCTGTCTCCAAGCAGAGTCCCATATATATATGGGATTTTATATATAAAAAACCAGCTTTTCATTATTGGCTAACAACTCTTCTGATAGCTTTTTACACAGTACTCACTACTCTGGCAGAAAGCTTTCTTAACTCCATGTCTCTCTCTAGGCATTCTATATCTCATATTTTATCTATTCTCAAACAACCAACACAAGTTCCATTCTCCATTGAAAGCTCTCTGATTACTCTAGGTAAGTCGGCATTTTACGCTTGACCCTAAACTCCTCCCTATGCCACTTTTCCATTTGTTCTTTTTGGAAAGCCTTAACTAACTAGATAGGTACTTGATAAATACTTGGTAATTAACAAGTTAAATACAGTTTAGGAAGAAATGAGAGGCATCACGACACAGTAGAATAGGCTTAAATGCAGAAGAGCTGGGATTGAATACCAGTAATGTCACTTACTAGCTGACTTTAAATAAGTCACTTCTCTGAGATTCCATTTCCTTACATGTAAAATGGGGATGTTGCCTGCCTTGCAGAGCTGTTGCAAAGTTTAAAGAAGATGAAGTATATACACTGTCCAAAATAGTATCTGGTACATCATAAGTGCTCAATATAAAATATAATGTTATCATTACTAACACACACGAACACATACATATATACACATACACACACTCTCCGCATTATTATCGTCATAGTGTGTCTGGAATTGGTGGGTTCTTGGTCTCACTGACTCCAAGAATCAAGCCGTGGACCCTCGCGGTGAGTGTTACACTTCTTAAAGATGGTGTGTCTGAAGTTTGTTCCTTCAGACGTTCAGATGTGTCTGGAGCTTATAACTACTGGTGGGTTCGTGGTTTCGCTGACAGGAGTGAAGCTGCAGACCTTTGCAGTGAGTGTTACAGCTCTTACAGGCAGCGCGTCTGGAGTTGTTCGTTCTTCTTTGTGGGTTCATGGTCTAGCTAGCTTCGGGAGTGAAGCCACAGACCTTCACAGTGAGTGTTATAGCTCTTAAGGACAGCGTGGACCCAAACAGTTGAGCAGCAACATTTATTGCAAAAAGCAAAAGAACAAAGCTCCCACAAAGCAGAAACTAACCCCAGCGGATTCCCACGCCACCGCCAGCTCAGGCAGCCTGCTTTTATTCCCTTATCTGACCCCACCCACATCCTGCTGATTGGTCCATTTTACAGCGAGCTGATTGGTCTATTTTACAGAGCGCTGATTGGTCCGTTTTGACAGAGTGCTGATTGGTGTGTTTATAATCCCTGAGCTAGACACAGACTGCTGATTGGTGCATTTACAAGCCCTTAGCTAGACATAGAAGTTCTCCAAGTCCCCCCTAGACTCAGGAGCCCAGCTAGCTTCACCTAGTAGATCCTGCACTGGGTTGGCAGGCGGAGCTGCCTGCCAGTCCTGCGCCCTGCACCCGTACTCCGCAGCCCCTGGGCGGTTGATGGGACCAAGTGCCACGGAGCAGGGGGTGGCGCTCGTCGGGGAGGATCCGTCCAGGCGGGAGTCCACCCCCAGGGGCAGTTCCGGCATGGCGGGCTGCAGGTCCCAAGCCCTGCCTCACGGGGAGGCAGCTGAGGCCAGGCAAGAACTCAAGCACACCACCGGGGGGCCGGCAATGCTGGGGGACCCGGCACACCCATCGCAGCTGTTAGCCCGGGTGGTAAACCCCTCACTGCCCTGGGTCAGCGGCGCCGGCCGGCCACTCCGTGTGCTGGGCCTGCCAAGTCGGCGCCCGCCGGAACTCACGCTAGACTGTGAGCACCGCGCGCAGCCCCGGTTCCCGCCCGCACCTCTCCCTCCACACCTCCCCACAAGCAGAGGGAGCCAGCTCCGGCCTCGGCCAGCCCAGAGAGGGGCTCCCACAGTGCAGTGGCGGGTTGAAGGGCTCCTCAAGCACCGCCAAAGTGGACGCCAAGGTCTAGGAGGCGTTGACAGTGAGGGCTGCTAGCACATTGTCACCTCTCAATAGCATCTACCACTAGGCTGGGCATAAAGCCGGTGTTCAATAATGGCTTACCACTTAACTACTAAGAATGGGGGGCAGAAAAGGAAGAAGGAAAGAGTTACTTCAAATCAAAGGGAAAATCTTAAGTACACTGTTCACTTTTTAAATGCTAATTTTCATTAAGCTTCTGACTGCATGCACTCCAGAGAAGCAGCAATAAACGCACACAGGTGTCAATATCTTAAATAATTATATAGTGAAATGGAAAGACTGATAACATGATGTGAGTGGTCAGGGGACCTGGTGAAAGACCCAGCTCTGCTATATGGTCACGCAAACTCCTTCCTTGCTTGGGCTAGTCAAATGATTTTCAAACTTTTTAAAATTCAATAATCTTCAACAAGTTAACTCCCTGGTAAGATATTAGTAAAAACAGAAAGGAAAAGAAGAAACCAGGTCAAGGAGGAAAGGATAAGGATAGGGAAAGGGGAGAAAGAACTACATTTACTAAGTCTCTATACGTCCTATTCATTCATTCAACAAATATTTATTGAGTGTCCACTAGGCTAGGCAATGTGAATCAGCTCTCTGTCTTTGGAATGAGAGGCCTGGAATCACAGCCTATTCTCGCCATATAATGTGTGTAACTTTGAGCAAGTTACATAACCAATCTATGCCTTGTCTATAAAACAGGACCAACAATATTTACCTCATAAGATACTTGTAAGAGTTCAATTAGAATTTTTATAGAGAATAGAAGTTCCTGAGGCCTGACTTTACAGCATAGTTATTAAAACTGCCGAGGTCTGAGAGTGCTAAGCTGAAGAGTTCAACTTTATCTTGCTGGTAAGTAGTAAGAACCTACTCCAGGGTTTTAAGCAAGAGAGTGAACGAGGGAAACAACTGCAAAGGCAGCTATGGACAGGCTAAAAGACTGAAGTACTCTTCTCTCTAAGAAATCTTATTTCAGGTTACGTCAACACCTGCCCTCACCAACTATTATCAATTCCACACTTCCCTAAACATTACGGCTCCTTTTGCTTTCATTTTTGATTGGGGAAGGCAGATGCCAAGAAAACCAGGCAAATATTGCTTTGGGTCTAACTGCCTCAAATTAGCCTCTGAAATAAACACCTTTTGTAACAACTTCCTACTCCACCACCACTACCAAAAGAGTCTAAGCAGTCTTTAAGTGGAATTTTGGTTTCAATTAGTTTGAATTTCAGCTCTACTCTGATTGATTTAGGACTCCATGAGGCAATCAAGATTTTGTTCAACTCTATGGCTAGTAAGCAACCAAGGTGAAAATTACACTTAGATAATACGTTAGATGGGAAGTAGGGAGAAACAATGTTCCGTGGTTTCCCTGGAAAAATTAACAAACTGTATTGTCTGGTAGCAAAAGATAATCCCTATGCTAAAAAAAAAACCAGGAAGATCTGGCTTTATAGTTACTGGAACAAGCTAAAAGAAAGAAAATCCAAGCAATGAGTACATTCAGACCACAACAGACAACTACAGCCATGTCAATTCTATGTTCTCTCTGTTTTCCTCTCATATACCCCCTTTTTGTATAAAAACATAGTATTTTTCCAAAGCCACATGCTGGTTTCTTCCACTTTGTGTTTAATCAAATAAGACAAATCAACTATGACGTTAGAGCTCTTGCAGTTGGAATTAACTAGTTCATGCAGCTTGATAAATGTTGCTCCATTGACGAGGGAAGACAACTTGCAGCTCTGGAGATCATATTTAAAATGTAGTGTGATTTTACTGCTAAGAAATAAATGCTGCATTCTTGCACCCAGTAAGCATCCTCCTATTGAGCCGAGAGGTTTAATTTAATATCAAAGTGCTCCATTTTATTTTTATTTTTTAAACACAATTTTTCCAGGCCAGGAAAGCCTCTGGGGATTCAGGAATCATTGTGTCATTTGGGTTTTGGCACAGGAGAAATGCAGTTCAGACAACACACACACACGTCCCCACCCTTCCAAACTGTATTCATCCACACAAAGCCACTTATTGCCTGACTTATTAGTTCCATATGTGGCTTGAGCTAAGCTGCATGATATGTTTGATACAAACCGTGTGTTATCGTGAGGGAATGTGGATTAATACAATGCTTCAAAAAAGGTTACTAAAAGATCAACACTTTCGTGATGGGATTACAATGAATTTGACTACAAAGAAATGGTCTGGAGGAACTAAAAATACGAAATGAAAAACGCACATATGCATCAAAGATTTAACTTTACAGATTTGCCTTACGTAGGCAAACATCTCTGTGGAACTAGTTACCAGTATTTCAATCCATTTTTAAGTACTACTAAGTTTCACTGACATGAAAAGAACTAGATTATGCACTTGAAAAAAAAGAGTACCACCATGTCAAAAACAAAATCTGCCTTCCTAGAAGAAAATGCAACTCTTTCAAGATGTGGAAAAGCTACTTAAAGAATATTTAATATGAGCAATAATATTGTTTCTTACAGTGAGTCATTGCAATACATACCTCTAAGGAAAAGTATAAAAACTCGATTATGGGCCTCTGGTTGCAAGAACAACCTAAGTACTTTTCCAATCCCATCTATAAACACATGCCAGTCTTTTCCAAAGTAGATACGTTATAACGTAAACATGGACACAGCTCAAGTTTACCATTCTGAGGACTGAAGCCTAGAAGTCAAAACTAGAAGCTTTAAAGTCTAGTAATTGAAAAAGCTTCTTTCATTTCTCCTTCCAGTCACACTATCAACTGCTTTCAGAATCATGGAATTAATACTAGAGCTGAATAGCACCTCTGAAGAAAGTGAGAGGTTAAATGGCCTAAGGTTGAACAGGTTGAATCCAGGGACCAGAATCCAAGTCTGACAAGTTCTACCCTTATAGGCTCTTTTCTTTATATATGTTGCTTTATTGTATTCATGAGGCACAGATTACAACTAAGTTAAATTTACCGTTATAAAGTCTGCCATATTAAACATATTTCAATTAAGATGGTCCTTTGCTTCAGAATCTTACATTGACCAGAAAGCAACTAGAAGCACTATTAACCTCACGTGATTCTGGAGTCAACCTGTTAGTGTAGTCTCTGTCACTTCCAATCCTTGTGAGTTGCTAAGGAGGATTAGTAATGCATATTGCAAATAAACAAGCAAAGAAAAACTGCAAATTTGTCAAAAGCAGGTAAATCATGACCTTGGATGCAACTGCAGTTAGTTTTAATCAATGATCATCAAAGAAGGGCTATGTTCTCTGGAGGCTAAAGGCTATATGAGTCAGTAGACTTGAGTAGGATCCATAATGTAGATATTCATGCTGTTCAGCAGGTCGAGCAAGCCCAACTTCTGCTCCTTGCCCTCATGTTGATAGTCCTGTGTACCTCGATTTATCCCAAAATACCCTGGATTGACCTTTGGCCCAATCTGGATCTTTGATTCCCTTGACAGCTAAACCTTACTCTCTAAAACTGATCAAATTTGACATTTCTGAGGTCGGGTACGGTGGCTCACGCCTGTAATCCCAGCACTCTGGGAGGCCGAGGCAGGTGGATCACCTGAGGTCAGGAGTTCGAGACCAGCCTGGCCAAACCCTGTTTCTATTAAAAATACAAAACAATTAACCGGGCAGGTTGGTGTCTGCCTGTAATCCCAGCTTCTTGGGAGGCTAAGGCAAGAGAATTGCTTGAACCTGGGAGGCGGAGGTTGCAGTGAGTTGAGATCACATCACTGCACTCCAGCCTGGGCAACAGAGTAGGATTCCATCTAAAAAAAAAGAAGGCATTTTTGCCTCCAATTCATTGACTTTGATGCAATCTTGGTGCAAAGAGCTAAACATTCAGATCAAGATCACAGTCTAATAGAACAGAGGTAGTTTTCCAGAACACTGTAGAAATGGCATCACAGAGTATTTAGCCTGTTGTGTCTGCCTTCTTTCACATAAGAAATTCATCCAGGTTGTGTGAGTAGTCTGGTCCTTTTTTACTGCTGAGTAGTATTCTATTGTACGGATGTACCACACATGATTTATCTATATGCCAGCTGAGGGACATCTGGGTTTCTCATTTTTATTATTAGGAATTAAGTTGCTATAAGTATGTGGGCATAGGTTTTTAATTGGACTTATATTTTTGTTTCTCTTGGACCAATACTAGGAGTGGAACTGCTGGGATGAATGGCAGATATACCTTTAACTTCTTTTTAAAATGCGAACTACTTTCCAAAGTGATTATATAAGTTTTTCATTCTCAGCAGCAATGTATGAGTGTTTCAGTTGCTGTGTACTGTCATCAGCACTTGATACTGTCAGTTTTAAAACTTTAGCCATTCTAGCAGTTGTATAGTCGTGTCTCAATGAAGTTTTATTTTATTTATTTTTTGTTTTTAAGACAGGGTGTCATTCTGTCACTCAGGCTGGAGTGCAGTGGCGTGATCACAGCTCACTGCAGCCTTGACCTCGGGCTCTGGTGATCCTCCCATCTCAGCCTCCTGAGTAGTTGGGACTACAGGCATGTGCCACCATGCCCAGCTAATTTTTTGGTAGAGACAGCGCTTTGCCATGTTGCCCAGGCTGGTCTCGAATCCCTGGACTCAAGCCATCTGCCTGCTTTGGCCTTCCAAAGTGCTAGGATTACAGGTATAAGCCATGGCACCCAGCCTCATTGTGGTTTTAGTTTGCATGTCCCCAGTGACTAATAATATTGAGATTTTTTTTTTTAAAGACAAGGTAATGCTTTGTCACCCAGCCTGGAGTGCAGTGGCATAAACACAGCTCACTGCAGCCTTGACCTCCTGGGCTCAAGTTATCCTCCCACTTCAGCCTCCCAAGTAGCTGGGACTACAGGTGTGCACCACCACGTCCGGCTAATTTTTGTATTTTTAGTAGAAACAGGGGTTTGGCCATGCTGCCCAAGCTGAGCACTTTTTTCATATGTTTATTTGCCATCTGTATCTCTGCTGGTTCTCCCAGTTTCTGTGAGCTATCTAATGGTAAATGTGAGGTACCTCTCATGAATACTTAACACATCTGATGTATACCCTCTGATTAATCTTAATACCTTCTAATTAGTAACCCTCTAATCGATACCATTTCTGCCTAATCTAGCTAGAGTATATTCTGTTTACTGCAGTAACAGATCTTATATAACAATCTTATAAGCAATGGGTAGCTACAGCGAGTTCTTATGTATGGAAAAGACAAATGAAAATGTTATTGTAAGTGCAGGGATTCTTTATAAAAATTCAAATAAATCTACATATCAGTTTTACTGAAATGAAAAAATGCACTTAAATCTGTTGCTGTAAATTTGATTACATAAGAAACATACAGGCCCGTTCTGGTACCTCCACAGCCATGTATAGTGACCACAAATACGCGACATGATCATTAGAAGAAATTACTTAATTCAACAAGTCATAAATAATTACTGAATTGTGTGCATGTATACGTGTGGTGGTGATGATAATGGCAGAAATGGAGATACATGCATGGCACTGTTTATAACAGGGGAAATTTGGAAATAATCTAAATATATGTTAGGCTTTTGGCCAGGTTCTATGATGGAATAATGATGGTGCTAATGATAATGAAAATAGTGCTACAGCTGTTAATGTGTTTATTTAGTGATTAGTTATGTGCCAGGAATCAGTGCTAAGCATTTTATATTATTTCATTGAGTCCTCACTATAACATTATTATGGTTGAAGAAACCATGACTTAAGAGACAGAATTAAATGACAGAGTTTGAATTAGCCTGAATTCAAGCACTGTGGTTGAATTCTAGGTTTGTCTGAATCCTACCACTTTGAACTTGTAACCACTTAAGAACGATGATGATAATGGTGATACCAATAGCAGCTATTCTTTTTCTCAACCTGCAATCTGTGCTAGGTATGGAACTTGACTGTTTACTTATGTCATCTCATTTAATATTCATAATAACCCTATAAGGTAGGTGGTGTAATTCTCACCCTACATATGACAAAGTTTAAAGGGTGGAAGGAGTTGCCTGAAATTCCCCAAATGGAAAATAAAGGAGTTGGGATTTGAATTCAACTCTGATAGTTTACACTGCAGCACACAGTCTAAATATTGCATATAAGTTGTTTAGAAAAGATTTTGTTTTCTTTTTCCTCATTTAATTCCAACAATCATAAAGGAGACCCTCAAGTCTTTTTTATTTTTAAATCAGAGAAACCCATTACTTCTCTTGATTTCGGAAATTTGACAATAGTTACATCTCTATTTACTTACTGTTCAGCTAAGTTATACATATTTAGTCTTTTAAAATCGTTGTTTCTAAGTTAATCCCTACAGCCTCTTAATCATTCTTTGTGTCTCAGAACTCCCTCCAGTTTTCCTTAAAGAATCTGGTAATGAGGTGCCTTAAATGGAACACAGTTTTCCAGAATGCTCTTTTCTCTCATTAATGATTTTTCCCCTAAAATATTAATTTTACTATAATAGCTACTTCATGCCTTTTAAGTTTTCTGTGGAATTCCTCTGACCTCACTTGAACTGCAATAGAGTCCAAACCCATGAATCCACTGTTTAGTCTCTCTGGTTGATCATAAATAAATGTAGGTTCAAAAAAAACAAAACAAAAAAAACCCCAAAAACCAAAACAGCAATGACCTTTCAAGTGCACATTGCTACATTGCTCCTCACAATTTGTTTTCAAATAATGTAAATAATTGTTTTCTCTCACAATTCGTTTAACAAAAAGTAATGAATTCATTAGATATGTAATAAATATTTACTATGTGCAAGGTGTGATTGGGCATCAAAAAATAACTCAGCCATGAATACTACCCTGAAGGAGGTTACCTCCTTATACAGTGAGGAAAGAGTTTGATGGCAGGGAGTCGTAGGCAGAATTTTAAGATGGCTCCCATGACCTTCACCCCCCGGTGTTAATTCCTTGATAATTTTATATTTACAGCGAAGGGAGATTATTTTTGTGGGACAGTCTAACCACACAAACTCTTTACAAGCAGTTTTCTCTGGCTGGCAGCAGAAGACAGAGAGATTCAAAGTATGAGAAGGGCTTGATGGGACATTATTGGTCTGAAGATGGAGGATCATGTAAGAAGAAATGTGGATAGCTTCTAGGAGCAAACAGTGGCCCCTGGCTGAAGGCCAGCACGTAAATGGGAACTTCAGACCTACAGCTGCAAGGAACTGAATTCTGCCAACAATTGAGATGAGCTTGGAAGTGGATTATTGCCAAGAAACTCCAGATAAGAGCTCAGCCTGGCCAACACGTTGATTTTGGCCTTGTGAGACCCTGAGCAGAGAAACCAGCTGAGCCCACCCAGACTTCTGACCTGCAGATCTGTGAGATAAAAATGGATGTTGCAGAAAAGACTTCAACATCCCTTCATGATAAAAACTCTCAACAAACTAGGTATTGAAGGAACATACCTCAAAATAATAAGAGCCATCTATGACAAACCTACAGTCAACATCATACTTAATGGGCAAAAGCTGAAGGCATTTCCCATGAAAACCAACAGGAGACAAGGATCCCCTCTCTCATCACTCCTATTTGACATAGTTTTGGAAGTCCTGGCCAAAGCAATCAGGCAAGAGAAATAAATAAAGTGCATCCTAATAGGAAGAGAAGAAGTCAAACTCTCCCTGTTTGCAGATGACATGATTCTGTATCTATTAAACCCCATAGTCTTGGCCCCAGAGCTCCTTAAGCTGATAAACAATTTCAGCAAAATTTCAGGATACAAAATCAATGTACAAAAATCACTAGCATTCCCAACAACAGCCAAATCAAGAGCTAAATCAGGAACACAATCCAATTCACAATTGCCACAAAAAAATAAAATACCTAGGAATACAGCTAACTAGGGAGGTCAAAGATCTCTACCAGGAGAATTACAAAACACTGCTCAAAGAAATCAAGATGATGTAAATGGAGAAATATTCCATGCTCATGAATTGAAAGAATAAATATCATTAAAACGGCCACATTGCCTAAAGCAATTTATAGATTCACTGCTATTCTTATCAAACTACCAAGGACATTCTTCATAGAACTAGAAAAAGCTACTTTAAAATTCATATGGAACCAAAAAAGAGGCTGAATAGCCAAGGCAATCCTAAGCAAAAATAACAAAGCAGGAGACACCATGCTGTCCAACTTCACAATTATATTACAGGGCTACAATAACACAAACAGCATGGTACTGGGTACAAAAACAAACACACAGACCAATGGAATAGAACAGAGCCCCAAAATAAGGCTGTACACCTACAACCATCTGTTCTTTGACAAAGCTGACAAAAACAATCAATGGAGAAAGGACTCCCTATTCAATAAATGGTGCTGGGATAACTGACTAGCCACATGCAGAAGACTGAAATTGAACCCCCTTCCTTACGCCATACATAAAAATCAACTCAAGATGGATTGAAGACTTAAATGTAAAACCCAAAACTATAAAAACCCTGGAAGATAACCTAGGCAGTACCATTCTGGACATAGGAACTGGGCGAGGTTTCATGACGAAGATACCAAAGGCAACTGCAACAAAAGCAAAAATTGACAAATGGGATCAAATTAAACTACAGAGCTTTTGCACAGCAAAATAAACTATCAACAGAGTAAACAGACAACCTACAGAATGGGAGAAAATATTTGCAAAGTATGCATCTGACGAAGGTCTAATGTCCTGCATCTATAAAGAACTTAAACAAGTTTACAAGAGAAAAACAAATGACCTCATTAAAAGAGGGCAAAGGACATGAACAGACACTTTTCAAAAGGAGACATATATGCAACCAACAAGTATATGAAAAAAACTCAGTATCACTGATCATCTGAGAAATGCAAATCAAATCCACAGTGAGATATCATCTCATACCAGTTAGAATGGCTATTATTAAAAAGTCAAAAAATAATAGATGCTGGCAAAGTTGAGGAGAAAAAGGAAAGCTTATACATTGTTGGCAGGAGTGTAAATTAGTTCAACCACTGTGGTGATTTCTCAAAGAGCTAAAAACAAAAGTCCCATTCGACCCAGAAATCCAATTATTGAGTATACATCCAAAGGAATATAAATTATTTTATCATAAAGACATATGCATGTGTATGTTCACTGCAGCACTGTTCACAACTGCAATAACATGGAATCAACCTAAGTGTCCATCAGTGGAAGACTGCATAAAGAAAACGTGGTACATATACACCAAGGAATACTATGCTGCCATAAAAAAAATGAGATCATGTTCTTTGAAGGAACATGAATGGAGCTGAAGGTCATTATCCCTGGCAAACTAACGCAGGAAGAGAAAACCAAATACCACAAGTTCTCACTTACAAGTGGGAGCTAAATGATGAGAACACATGGACACAAAGAGAGGAACGACAGATAGTGGGTCCTACCAGATGATGGAAGGTGGAAGGAGGGAGAGGAACAGAAAGAGTACTATTGGGTACTAGGCTTAATACCTGGGTCATGAAATAATGTGTACATCAAATTCCTGTGACAAGAATTTACCTATATAACAAAACTGCACATGTAACTCTAAACTTTTTTTTTTTTTAAAGGATGTTGTTTAAGCTGCTAAATTTGTGGTAATTAGTTATAAAGCACAGAAAACTAATTCAAGTGGAAAAGATTATGTCTACCTTTTACCTGAAGATATTAGGAGAGAATTCATGGGGAGAACATGATCTAAGCAGTTCACTGATGGACAGATAATATTTAGATGAGGGAAGTCAGTGGAGAGGGTTTCTGGAATTTCATCAACACTTCCAATAAACATTTTTGTGTATCTACTATGTGTCGGGCACAATGGGGTTAGTCATTAACAATAGTATAGAGGTTTTTAGTTAGCAGATATTTTGAACATTAAATATATTAGCACAGAATCCCCAGTGGCTAATTTAAGTGCTCAGGGGAAAGGGTTAGTAACACTGAAGAATCATGTCTGACTATCTCCTTTTGGAAGTGTGAGATTTTGTTCTAAATAGATTATACTTCTTTAAAATATTCTGGAAGATTTTTGTTAGGGTAAGAACCAAATTTGCTTGTTTAAGCTTATGGAAAGCAGACTGGACAATTAAAAAACACATTGTGATTTTGTTTATCAAATTGGGAATGCATAACATTATATATAATAATCCATTTCAAGTATATATCCATTTATATTTACAGCATATAAATATAAATGGTCACAAGTCAAAAATCACAGCATAAGACAGAGATGTTCACTACTATCATAATCAGTTAATACTAATTAGGTAAGAGAAAAAGTCAAGAGCTATAAAAATTGGAAAATAACAGGCAAATGATCATTTTTAATAGATATGATTATACATTTAGAAAATCCATGCAAACCAAGTGAAAGCTCATCACAAACAATAAAATACTTCAATACAAAATTTAAAAACAAAAATCAATCATTGCCTTTATATAAATAACAATGAATTAGAATATTACGTGGTGCTATTTTAAACAGAAACAAAGATAAAATACCTGGAAATAAACATAACCAAAATAGCAATATCTATAGGAAGAAAACTTTAATATTCTATTGAGGGATGTAAAAGAAGATATTACTAAGTGGAAACTCATACCCTGTTCTTGAATAGGAAGACTTGTTACTATAAAATGACATTTCTCTACAAACTAACCTATACATTTACTATAATCCTAGTAAACATACAAATAGGATCTTTCTAGAACTAGAACACTTATTCCAAAGTTTAGTCTTGTTTTAGTAAATAAAGCATTTTCTATTGATTAGGCCCTCTTTTAAGTACTTTACAAATATTAACTCATTCAATTATCATAAGAATCCTAAGAAAGCAGGTACTATTATTTTCCTCATATTACAGATGAAAAAATGGAGGCACAGAAGGAGAAAATAATTTGCTCCTATGATCCCTACACAAGGCCTACAAGATGACTGTAAATGCTTTAATGACAGAGAATTTATTTTACTTACTGTTAAACGGCCAGCACCTGATATCATGCCAGGTGTGTGGTAGTTAATAGACTTTTTTGGGGGAACTGCACTGCAAACTGCAAGGGTAAAATCCACATTTCCTTATTTGATGAATACATTCCTGTTGGAAAAGCTTTCTTGAGGTGTTAGGACCTAAGCCATTATCTGAAAGAAGATGAGCTGAATGCAGTAACAAATGGGAAAGGAGGCCAGTGAGTGGAGACTTGGAAAGACTCTAAGCAAAGTTCAGAGGCAGGTAAGCATGTATGATGAATGTGTGTGGATGCATGTCTGGGGATACTGGACTGGCCGAGGAACCATTTTATTTAATTTTAAATAACAGAGCAGGAATACAATTTTGTTTGCATAAGGTGCTTTGAAAATGAATTTTATATAATGTGTGAATCACCTATGCAGGTTTTGGACAACTGTACTGGGGGTACAAAAAAAATCAGCATAAATTTGTTTTAGGTGTATTAAAATTTCAATCAGGAGATCTGGTAAATGAGGCCTCCATTTGGTATTTAAATATTACTCTTTGTGCTATTCATCTTTGAGCAGATTATGATACAAAACTACCCCCATCAAATCAGTTAGCTTTTCCAAGGACTGTGCCACGCTTATTAAACAATGATGTGGTCTTCTATCTTCAAACTGCCACTTACACATTAACTTCCTAGCTAACTCCAAACATTCTTGACTGAAAAACAATCTAATAAAAAGTCAATTTAAAATATATAAAATGATATAGGAGAAGGAACAACAAAATCAAAGAGTCTTTGGTTGGCATCAAGGTTTGCGAGTTACTCTCTGTATGACTTTGGGCAAGTCTCTTATCCCCGCCTGAGCCTCTGGCTCATACAACACCACCTGCCTGACAGAATTATTGTATGGATTAATTAAAGTAATTTATGGAAAATTCCTGAAACAGTCTGTGAGTTCTGAGTATCTTACAAATGTTAGTTATCTTCCTTTTCCCTCAATAGCTATTCCTAAGGATACTATTTCTTACACTAAACCATTAATGCTATACCTTATTTTTCTACTTAATTTATTATTAATTTTTCTTTCTAACTTCTTTCAGTTAAGACTATATATGTTGCTATTTTGGATCTCAACTGATTCAGGCATGTCTAGAAGAGATAAGACTCGCCAAAACAAACAAACAAAAACTCATCCGAGACAAACAATAAGATCCACAGCATTCTGAAGATAAGAAATGCCAAAATTCTGTAGATGAAAGTAGATTAAAGTAATAGGGTTAGAGAATGGACAGAACAACAAAAATGGAATGATACTGGCAGGGTTATCAGGTAGAGGATATAAAACTATAGGCGGTAAGGGGCAGACTTACATTTTGAACCTAAATTCATCCATATATGTTTAACAGAATGAATATATACATTTCAAACAGAATTTCAACTAGCTATGGTAACAACACTATTTTTTGTTTCACCTTCAGTCTTGTATTGGCGCAAAGAAGCACCTCGAAGCATATATTCATTCAGTCAAGAGATATCGAACCCCTTCTATGTGCTAGGCCATAGGCTGAGGTTACAAAGATAAGGAAGAGGCAGTTCCACAATATAACAGAAAGATATTTAAAAATCAGAAACATAAGTACATTAAAAATGAGTAAGGACCACATTAAAAATGAGTAAGGACCGCGTTAGAGGAATATATAGGAACGCAGAGAAGGAACACCTAAATCTCAGTGAGACTAGATGGTTCAGAAAAGAGGTGATAACCTGTCTGGACTGTGGCGTACGAGGTGGATTTCAGTGAGTGAAAGAGGAGGGAGGCACAGTATTCCAGAGAGAGGAAATTGCACGTGCAAATCCCCAGAAGCACAAGAGAACGTGAGAAACAGCACGTGGTGTGGCCTGGTGGAGACAGGGAGGAGAGAGAGTAACGCAGGTTACTGGAGGAGCAGCAGCCTAGAGAAGAAAATTTTAAGCAAGGTGCTGAATTCCGGGTGCCCCAGAGAAGTCATGAGCATGCCTGATGACAGTGACGAGGTGTGACAGAGGGTTGAGCAGTTATACAGGCTCAAAGAAGGACGATGGTTTTACACAAGGAGGCAAACGCAATGTTCTGGAGATATGGAGAAACTTCCTATTCTACTCTCCACCTCCATCACCGTCTCGCTCTTGGGAAGTGCCAGAAAACAAGGAGAAGAAAAGAGTGCTATGGCTACCAGGAAGTATGCAAGGGGCTGGAGGCCTCAGTTTGGGCGAGGATGCCCTTGAGGTCCTTGGAGCAGCAGCAAAGGCTTCATTTGGATGAGGCCTGTCTCACTGCACTCAACAGGACTTCCAAGTCCCGGGTGAAGGTCTCAGCTGAAACTGCTGACTCAAGGAAAGGACTGCCTCAGGGTATTTGCTTGTGGAACAGGCTCTGGTGGCAAAATCTGATGACAGATTTCTACCCAAATGACAGCAAGAGGCCTGGTCAGGCACAGAATCCTATGGAATAGAGCATAACTTAGAAGGCATTCGGGTTTTACAGATCCACAGAGCAGATTCCTTTTCTACAGCAACCTTGACTGTGACCTCGCTTTAGCATGCACACACACCTTCAGTGACTTAGACACTTAATTTATCCCAGGCTTTCCATTCCATTGTTGGGCAGCTTTATCTGTTAAAGAAAGTTATTTCTCATGTGGGCTAAAAATTTATCCTTTCTATCTATTTGTATTAAGTTAGTCCCTCAGCAAGGTTTAATTTTTTTCCTTCTCCTGACAGCCTTGCAAATACAAAGATAGCTATCTCCTTCCCTTGGACATACTCTTATGTTTTTAACTTATCTAGAATAATTATATATTTAACATACATTTTTTTCAGGCTTATCAATAACTTGTTACAATTTTATTCTCTATCTAATTAAGCCACAAAAAAAAGCCATGTTAAGTAAATTTCAACACAGAAGGGATCCTTGGCTTCCCCAATGAATCTTTGTTTTGTTTGTGTCTCCCTATTTTGTTTTCTGGTTTTTCAAGCCAGACAGACTATGAGTTCTACAAGAATCTTAGTTGCCTTGCAGGGTTCTGACTGGGGGCTGCCCTCAGGCTACAAGCTACACAAATGACACTCAGCAAGTGCTATCCCCTGCTTCCAGGTTTGACTCTCCCCTTGTCATTCTCCAGTGCCTTCATATAATTGCTTTATTATATTTTTGTTTACAGTTTTTAATCTGTGGGAGAGTTGATCTGTTAGGAGCCACTCAGTAAGAGCAGAAGTGGCATCTCCCTCTAAGGGCTATTTTTTTTTTTTTTTTAAATGCAGAGTCTCGCCCTGTTGCCCAGGCTGGAGTGCAGTGGCATAATCACAGCTCACTGCAACCTTAAACTCTTGGGCTCAAGCAATCCTCCCACCTCAGCTTCCCAAGTAGCCAGAACTACAGATGGGCACCACTACGTCCAGCTAATTTTTTAAAAATATTTTACAGAGATAGGGTTTCACTATGTTGACCAAGCTGGTCTCAAACTCCTGGCCCCAAATGATCTTTTCACCTTGGTCTCCCAAAGCATTAGGATTACAGGCAAGAGATACCACACCCAGCTCCAAGGGATTAAAACATATATATTTATGTATATAAATATATGATATGTAAGACATATCTACATCACAATTTTTTTACATATGTAAATTTAATAACATGGCTTTTTAATGGCTTAATTAGCTTAACAAAGACAAAGAATAGGAAAAGATATAACTGCAACAATGTTTTGCAAGCTAAAAAGCAGGTAAGTGGTAACTAATTTAGCAGAACTGAAAAAGTTGAATTCTAAGCCAGAAGTAGGGGAAGTTGAGAGGCAATCTGAGAACCCACAAAGGCTCAAGAACGGGTGGCCCTAGGTACTTCTGGAAGTGGCAGTAAAGTTGGGGAATAGGAAGACTGCTTGAAAATCTGCTATACAATTATATCCCCAGATTTCCCTTCAAACTCCATGAGCCAGGCACCAGTTCTTTTTCCATCCTAACACACTAGAATTTTATTCTTTGGAGAGAGAAATGTCAGGTACAATTAAGGGCAAAGGCACTTTACTGAAAACAAGGTTATTAATTGAACATATGCATACTAAATGCTGAGAACTTCAGTCCTCTTTCCCAACTCTGCTTCCAGAATACAAGCAGTTGGCTTGTACTTTAAAGCAGGATGACTGGAACATCCTTGACAAGCTCAAGCGGAAAGACCTAAGTAGAATGATGTTAGGTGTTCCCTAATGAGAAAAAGCCCAGCCAAATTACACTCTAGTGAACCCCACAGTTGATTATCCCTGTCCACATGCTCCAAGCTTCCAATTAATTTTCTAGTTCTTTCCTCTTAAAAATAAATATACAATCGAGTATCTCCAAACTTTGAAGAAAAGCCTCTAACACAAATGATATATCAAGTCCAAAACAAAAACAATAAAAATTTCAAAAATCATTAATATGCTCAAGCGGAAAAGAGAAGATATTATACACATAAAACAATAAGATGCTATTCAGAGAAAAATAACTCTTAGAAGTTAAAAATATGAGAGCCAAAATGAAAAACAGAAGGGCAAGAAGATAAAGGTAAGCAAATCTCTCCAGAGATAGAACAAAAAGACAAACAGATGGAAAACAGGAGAGAAGAGGTAAGAAAGTAATAGGATTGGTCCAGGAAACCTAATATCTAAACAACAGTAGTCCAGGAAGAGATATCAGAAAAAAACAAAAGAGAAGAAACCATTAATGAAGTAATTCAAGGAATTTTCCCAGAACTTAATGATTTGAGTTTTTGGGTTAAAAGGATCCACTGAGTGCCGAGCACAATAGATAAAAATAGACTTATCAGTCTGAGATTTCAGAACATTGGGCACAAATACAGTTCCTATAAATTTCTAAAAATAAAAAGCCAGGCAAAGCGAAATAAGTAAATAATATTTCACATACAAAAAAGGGGGACTCAAATATCTCCAGATTTTTCAGTAACACTGGAAGCTAAAATATAATAGAACAATGATTTCAAAATTCTTAAGGAAAACTGTTTCCAGCTTAACATTTCATTTCAGTCAAAGAAGAATAAAAATAATTTTCAGATTTATAAGGTCTCAAAAATTTATCTCCAGGCATGCTTTCTTAGGAAGCTATAGAAGGATATGCTCCAACAAAACAAGGGAGAAAACTGAGAAAGGGGAAGATATCATGTCATGCATTCTTTGTGAGGCTTTACCTAGAAAATAGGGGTTTCAACATAAGAGAAATTATGGAAATCCCTAGGATTATGGTAAAGGCATAGAAAACAATATGAAAGACTGCAGCAGATCAGAAGGTTCTAGGAGAAATTTCTCCCAAAGATGAAATTGTGTGAATACTCGATATGTAATTTATTGTATATCTGACATGTCTGGATATCTTGAGAGGTGATGTAGGTAACTGGTAGAGAGTTTAGGATGAAATTAGTTATAAGCACACTGAAAACTAATCAAAGAAAAAATAAGAAAATAAGCTCCAAAGGAAATAAAAAAACAGTAGGGAAAAAAAGTAATCACAGTATACTACATGGCTTATCTGAGTGGTATTTATATAGACAAACTAATTTAAAAACCCGTATCAGTATGCCAGCTGAAGAACGACAAGGTTCCTAAGTTTGGAAAGGAAAGCTTTATTTCTCATAAAGGGTTGCAGCCTGCAGGTAGCCATTCTGACAGACTGGGAAGGATAGCCTCTGGCCAGAAGCTGGAAATAGGTACTGCTGGGGAGGGTTAAAGAGAATAGGAATTTATGCTGAGTGGGTTGGCTAAATATATACATTAAACAGGTTATAGGAGGAGTTATGAATATTCATGAAGGGGAAGCACAAGCAGGCGTAGTAGGCTAGTATGTATACAGTCTGCACACCATGTTCACTTCGGGGTAGAGACTTAACATTTAAATGTATTACAAGTAGGCCCTGTACATCAAAAGGTAAAGACAGGACACGAAAGGCCTCTGTGCACAGCCTCTGTAGACTGGCCAGAACCACTCCACAGTCAGTGTGGTCTCTTATCAGGAAGAAATGCTGACCAGTTGTTGCATTTGAAACATAAAAATGGAGGGACAGTTAGGAGATTGGTTGAAATCAGAGGTGTAGGAAGTCTTTCTAAAGGGCTGGTTTCTGTTTAGCCCTTGGGAAAGAACACCGAATGGCAGCTAGCGAGGGCTGAGGTAGAATAAGGCAGGTCCAACTTCCTATCCCATCACAGCTGGAAACTCAGTTTTTAGGGTTTCTCTAGGGTCCTTCTGGCCAAAACGGGGTCTGTTCAGTTGGTTGGGCGGCTTAGGATTTTATTCTCAGGTAGAATGGGGGAACAGAAAGGGGATATGAATGTGCTGAAAGGGAACTAAAATCTCATCTCCTCCTACTGAAGAAATCAGATATAATCCTGATTTCTTCAAACAAAATCCAAGAAGTATCAGCATTATCAAATTATTTAGAGGCAAGAAGTAAGATAATCTGCTAAGATTGTTGAAACTCACTACCTTTGGGAAACAAGGAGAAATACTGTTTCTCACAATTAGCCTTAAGGATCTATTTGACACTTTAACAGCACATTTAATTTTACAAAACTAAAATCAAAGGGCTAATGGGCCAGAACTCTAGGGTTGAGTTACCTAAATTCACATACCCCCTTACATCCATTTTCAATTCTTCAAATGGCATCATGTCATGCATTCTTTGTGAGCTGGTAATCATCTGTCCTGTACTGTCAATATGAATATACTAGCTGAATTACACATAAGGCAATAATTCAGTTAGCTCCAGAGCCACTACTGTATCTAGAATAATTAAATAAAATTGTCAGTGAAAGAATAACACTTAGAAAACACTATAACACTTTGAAAATATTTGTCAGCTCTCTGACCAGAAGAGAAAAAGTCACTCAACATATAACAACTTATTACCACGGGCATGTATTTTGGGGAAAATGTTTGCTTACTGTATAATTTCTGCTTAATCTCACCCCACTTCTCAAAGCCCTGCATTATTTTCCTAGACACAAGCAAAGCCAGGCACATCTGTAAGTGAAGACTGTAATTTCATTTGATACAAATGTGAATTCTCTCCACCTTTTAAATGGAAGGCTGTTCCTTTCAAAGATGAGTTCTTAGTTTTTAGTCCACACAGGAAGGTCGCTGGTTCAGTCTCTCACGCATGTGATAACCTTTCCTGAGTTCATGTTATGTGCTAGCTACTGTGTCTGGATAAACGGATGAATGAACCTCAGTCTCTGGCCCTTAAGGAACTTATTAATTTAGTAGGGGAGACATACGTGCAAAATAACAACAGAAATGTAAGAATATTGACATATTTGATTGACTGTTTTTAAAGACAAGGTCGGCAGGAAGAATAGAAGATGGGCGATAACTCTGTTCAGGAGGGTAAAGAAAGGCTTCACAGAAGAGAACACGGCCTGGTTGGATACTGGAGAGTAAGTGGGAGTTTACCATATGGACAAAAGGGGAAGGAAATTTCAGGCAAAGAGAATATAAAAGCAAAAGCAGAAAATGGGCCGTTCAGTGCTGTTCAGCTTTCCTGGCATAAAGGGCCAGTGGCAGAGGTTTTGGGGTAAGTGGTTGCAGAAGTTGAGGCTGAAAAGTGTGAGAGAAGACAGACAGATCATGCGAAGCCTTTGCCATGCGAAAGAGTCTTGTTGCAAGGGGCGGGGTCGGGGGGGTGTAGGAGAAGATGGGATTTGGGGGAAGGTAGCCTATGGAAAATGATGACAAGGTTTTAAGCAGGGGCAGACATAACAGACTTGCAAAGCTTCCCACCCCTCACTCTTGTTGTTTTTCTCATTATAAAAGTACTTACCTGAATGCCAAGTATTTTAGCAGGACTCTACCTTAGTAGAGACAATGAAGAATTACTCAAGTGACAAAAATCAGCCAATGGAAAACTACTATAGGGGCACTATAATGGCATCACTAATGTCACTACTAGCTTATGAATTTTCACAAATGGGGCTGGATGTGGTGGCTCATGCCTGTAATCCCATCACTTTGGGAGGCCAAGGCAGGTGGATCACTTGAGCCCAGGAGTTTGAGACCAGCCTGGGCAACATGGCAAAACCCTGCCTCAAAAAAACATATAAAAATCAGCCAGGTGTGGTGGCACATGCGGCACATGCCTGTAGTCCTGGCTACTCGAGAGGCTGACGTGGGAACATCACTTGACCCCAGGGAGGTCAAGGCTGCAGTGAGCTGTGATTACACCATTGCGCTCCAGTCTGAGCGACAGAGTGAGATCCTGTCTCCAAAACAAAACAAAACAAAACAAAACACCTAAACAACTAAATGTTTACAAATGCCAAGTAGTATCAGGGTTCAGAGGACAGTCCTGACAATCAGGCCCACTGTAGTAACCATGGGTAAGTTACTAAACCTCTTTACTCAGTTCTAAAATGGGAATAGAGAAGGACTTGTTCTGTCCACCTTAAGGAATGCTATAAGGATCAAAGGAAATAATATACATAAAAATATTTTGATAAAGTATCTTGATCCTTCATTTATAAAGCTGTATAACTAGGGCAATTTGTTTAATTTTTCTGAGCTTCAAAGTTCTCATTTGTAAACCAGGAAGAATTCCATCTATATTATAGTCCTCATGCTATGAGGACTGAAGTGCCTTGTCTGACACACAGTAATTATGATTATCATCCGTAGCAGTATTTTAGCCATTTACATTGGTGTATGGTAAATCAACTGTTCTGTGATGCAGTCAGTAAGTATTCACTGAGGACATGAAGTATGCAGAGTCCTAATTAGTCAAAGTCTCTAAGGAAAAGAAAACAAAGTAGGGACAAAATTTAAAAACACTACCGTACTGCTCACAGGTGAATTTTAGAATGTGGCAACTCATATCTGTAATCGTAAATATTTCTCCAGAATATCATGCAGGAATTAACTAAGAATATGTCTGACTTTCTCACTGGCATTCCTATGTACCTACACACACATTCACAAGCACGTGTATGTGTGTGCACATGCAGAAACATTAGGACTCACTGAGGAAAAATAAATCTCTCACACTTGAAAATTAAGGAACTGCATAGGCAGCAAATCTCCAAGTGAAGTCGATGCAGTGGGTTACACAAGCCAATAATTTATGTTAGGGCTTCACAAAATGTTAGACACTAGGAAAGGAACCCAAATAAGTTAAATTACATCAATAAAAAGGTATGACTAGCTGTGCTGCCTCAGCTGGGATGCTATTTCTTGCTATAAACAGCAATAGCTAGAATTCAGATGACTAAGCATTGCAATAATGAAAACAAAGCATGTTATAATAGCTGCTGCTAGATCCACAGCCTTGGGGATCAATGAAATAATGCCTGTTGCCATATATACACAGTCTTGTAGGTCTTTGTTTTTTTGGGAAAAATAAGTTCAGATCATTTCTAAACTAGCAATTTGTCTGTCTAGATTTTAGGTCTGTTATGCTTATGATAAAATATGATCTTTCATATTAAATCACTTATGACCTTGGTAAAATATTACTTTATATTAGCTGACTCTTGGGGCACTTTAATTTTATGAAACACGCACTTTAGTTTTTAAAAGTATGAAAGCAAAACTGGATGTTCCTAGTCTACTACATCATGTTAACAAGCCATCAAAGATCTGGGAACACATTAAAAAATACACCAAATCTCTATCTAATTAGTTTTAAATATGAAAGGATACTTACAATTGAAAACAAAATACAGCCAATACTTTAAATCCTTAAACATACAAAGAATAGGTCTGATTGGTTTCCTGGATTCATGTCTCCCTGTCCAAGGTTATTCCATGGAAGAAAGTTACCAAACAAAGTAAAAGGTTGTGGGAAAATCCAGTACCCACTTTAGGGCAGGAGTGAGCAGCTCTACAGATGTGTAAAGACAAATCTTCCTAGAATACATGATGAAAAAAACTAAAGAAAGATTCAAGTTCATGATTAGGCGAGGGCATCCACAGTTCAAACATGTGTCTTATATAGTTCCATTAACAGGCCCAAATTTTAAATTACAAATATGTAAGCAGGAGGTGAGTTACCTTTGTGTTACTTATTTAAAGCAGGTTGCTTTCCCTTCAATGAGTCACCTATCTGCTTACTGAGAGAATGAAACTTTGCATACTCTGGAACTGGGAGGGAAAGTGGATTTTGGTGGTACGCCAACTTCAGAGCTTATGACTTTAACAGAGTAGAATGAGGGCACTGGGTGTCAGCAGGCACGTGGTGTCCGACATGTAGCAAGATCTCCAGAAATACAAGTTGTGAAAAAGACACATGGAAAAGGACCTGGAAAAATGACAATGACAAACCTGTCTACTTTGATCACAAGCCCTAATGCTGACAAATGCTGAACGTGCCTCTTCCACTGACATAAGTAATGTGATTTGCCAATGCCCAGCTTAGAGTGGTTTCCCCTGTAGCAGACAAGCAGATGTATATATAATAAAGTCCCTATAAGGTGAAAAAGAAAATACCATTTTAAAAGGATATTATATTCTGCTTTTTATATTTGCCTAAACTCCAAGGCTATTTAAAGTGCCAGTATGTAACAAATAAGAAGCTTGTGAGAGAATATAAATAAATGCCCTGCTGCCTTCATCCAGAATGTCTTGATACAAAAGAAAAATTTGCATCTGAACTAAGTAGTGTGTTCAGTGACACAGTTGATTCACATTTGGTACAATTTCCTTATCTCGTTGCAGACTGGCAACAAGCTCTATGGACTACAGACTGCCTGCTGGCCTGTGGATCATACTTTGAGCAGCACTGACACAGACAATCCCAGCACAATTTCTATTCTAATTATTAAAAAAAAAAAGTTATCAGTTCTGAGAAAGCAATAACAGCAAAAAGCCAGAGCCAAACAAAAGGCTACCACATTGCCATGATGTTGCCATAGTTCCTGAACACAGTAATTTATGGATTCCTCAAATGATAAATCACATTAGTAACTTTGCCAAATGTCTCAAAAGGATATGATAATAAATGAAAAAATATCTGTTGAACAAGCTATTCTGGTTAAGGCAATGTGGTGGGGGATTCATCGAAACAATTAGATTTTTTTTTTTTTTTTTTAAACAGCGTCTCGTTCTGTCCCCCAGGCTGGAGCGCAATGGCGTGATCTCGGCTCACTGCAACCTCTGCCTCCCAGGTTCAAGTGATTCTCATGCCTCAGCTCTTAAGTAGCTGGGATTACAGGCACCCGCCACCAGGCCTGGCTAATTTTTTGGGGGGGGTATTTTTAGTAAAAACGGGGTTTCACATTGGCCAGGCTGGTCTCGAACTCTTGACCTCAAGTGATCTGCCTCAGCCTCCCAAAGTGCTGGGATTACAGGCGTGAACCACTGTGACTGGCCAGAACAATTAGATTTTATACACATGTGAACTATTTGTCACATAAAGCAACTTATTTTGTTACCCTCCACCACCACCCAGAGCCTAGTATAGTATATTCAATTAATACTTTTTGGCTGGTATTTCTAAAACGTCCACAAAACACTAAATATATTCTGAGTTTCAGATTAAAATGAGAAAAATAAGGTAACTTATAAAGATAAAATACAGGAAAACTCGGATCATACATTTTATTTGGAAAAAGTATATAAAATACATTAACAACTTTAAAAATAAATGATACTATGTATATTTTAATGGCTATATTCTAGGGAGGGAAAGAGAATAAAAATGACAACATGATAATAAATGTCTTTGCTTTTCACATGTTCCATTTCTTAACAAAATAAAAGATCTTGGCCCATTAATAAAAGCTGTGCATTCTTTTGGACTCTTAAATTCAGATATTAATACCGCCTTTATAGAAATAAATAAGAAAGCACTGATGGAAGATGTAGAGTGCATTAGCGTTCATGTTATCTCTCCTGCTATGAATTTAATGGGTATCTTAAATAAGGAGATATAAACTAATGTCACTGATTAGGAAATATATCCACTCACATCATTTAGTAGCCTCCACTGGGGCTTGATGATGATGTCTGAGTGGAATTACTATAAAGCAAATGATGAATTAGCGTCAGGAGCAAAGGGACACATAAATGTGCCTCAGAGATGAAGCAATTACATTCTACATTCAAAGTTACAGGTCAACTCAAAAGACAGTGCGGTCAGTCCTAAAGCAGCACTAACCAACCTGGCTAAGCCCACTGCTTACAACTTGCTGAAGCTAAGTTATTTTGATAGCTGGGCCACAGGCTTCCTTGGTTATAATAACCTGAAAGTAACATTTACGTGTTTTAAGTCTCTTTTAATCTCCTGAATACCGTGAAGTGATGTTTATCAGATTTTAAGACACAGGCACATTCCGTTCAGATGATTTCATTCTCAGGGGACCTTGTCATTATGAAGGCTTAATAAAAGAAGGCAAAGGTTCACAAGCCTTTCAGAAGAATCTTAAGTGACATTATGAACTAAATCTAAAAAAAATTTTTTTGGCTTGGTTATACAAAGTAATTTCCTCTTCCTGGTTAGCTTAGCAGTCATAGTTCAGCAAACTTTGTGTAGAGTGACCACCACAATTAGTGTATTAAAAATGTAGACACTGTTTCTCTCATTTTCTCTTCTGATTAGGCTTCATTTCAACACTCAGTGCAGGGGCTTGACCTGTAAGTGGTAAATGCCCAAATACCCACAAGCTTGTTTACTATTAGGCATTTGGGATATCTTACATACTTTCAGGTACATTTGAAAGAAAAAACAGCCCAAACTCAGTCTATTCTTTTGTTTAGGGCTTATTTTAATAGTACACATCCCTAAAATGGTCACAAATCTTCTTTCCAATTTATCTTTTTATAACATGAAGGAGGAAAAAAAATATCAAAAATGCTCCATGCAGATTTGTTTCAATTATTTTTAAAAAATTCCTCATCTACCAAAAATTATTCTACACCTGTTTCCTCACCTGTAAAATGCGAATAACAAAAAACTAAAAAAAGGTTATTGTGAAGACTAGGAATAAAGAATAAGACATGCTTTGCATATAGGTATCAATAAAAGCAGATATTCTTTTTTGTTTTAAACTTTTAGATTCAGGGGGTGCACGTGTAGATTTGTTACAAAGATATATTGTGTGATCAAAAGCAGATACTCTTTTTTTGAGACAGGGTCTCTGTCACCCAGGCTGGAGTGCAGTGGTGCAATCTCGGTTCACTGTAGCCTTGACCTCCTGGGAATCAATCCTCCCACCTCACCCTCCCAAGTAATTGGGACTAGAGGTGTGCATTACCACACCCAGCTAATTTTTTTTTTTTTTTTTTTTTTTTGTATTTTTAGTACAGATGAGGTTTCATCATGTTGCTCAGGCTGGTCCTGAACTCCTGGGCTCAAGTGATCCATCTGCCTCGGTCTCCCAAAGTGCTAGGATTACAAGTGTAAGCCACTATCCCCGGCCCAAAGCAGATATTCTTATGTGTAAAGCTAAGACAATGCTTAAGTGCTCTCACTGAAAATTCTTTTTCTTCTGGTACATGATGCTGAAATACAAAGTCCTTGCCATCCTTTGTAATGGCAATTATTTTTCAAGAGATTAGAAGAATTTGATGAAATAGTGTTATACATTTTAAAAAATTGTTGTTACCTATGATTTTTTAATGGCAAGATGTAATATGCATATAGAAAATGCATAAAACACACATACGCATTGTTTAAAGGATCAGGATTATAAAGCAAACCCCTATGTTACCACCACTCGGTCAAGAAATAGAATGCTGCTGGTGCCCCAGAAGCCTTCCACGAGCCCCCTTCTCGCTTCCAGAGGTAGTCACTACCCTCGTTTTTTTGTATAGTTTTCATTCCTAAATAATATAGTTTAATCTTGCTTGGTTTTGAACTATACATAAATAGAGGATGATTGTGGAGATTTTTTTATTTTTTTTTTTTGCTTTGGTTCTTTTACTCAACATTATGCTGGTGAAATTCGCCCCATCACTGCTATGGTTTCATGGCTGCATAATATTTGATTACATAAATATACCATAATTAATGATGAACATATTGTCAATATATTTTAAGTTGTTTCTAATCTGTGGCTATTATGAATAGTGGTGCTATAAACATTCTCATATACAAATTTTCAATTTCACTACATAATGCCAAATTATTTTTTTAAATGATCAATCTACCCTCCCATCACCTCTGCTTTAAGAGTAACCAGTTTACTGTTGTTTTTCTTTAATCACACATGTGCTCAAAACAAGATTGGGAGAAACTGAAGAACATTACTGCTAGAAGGAAATGAAAAGAAGCAGCCAAGGCTTAGAAAAATTAAGAGACTAGCTTGGCCAGGTGCAGTCGCTCACACCTGTAACCCCAGCACTTTGGGAGGCTGAGGCGGGCAGATCATTGGAGGTCAGGAGTTCAAAACCAGCCTGGCCAACATGGTGAAACTCTGTCTCTACTAAAAATATAAAAACTAGCTGGGCGCGATGGCGGGTGCCTGTAATCCCAGCTACTCGGGAGGCTGAGGCAGGAGAATGGCCTGAACCCAGGAGGTGGAGGTTGCAGTGAACCAAGATCACACCATTGTACTCCAGCCTGGGCGACAGAGCAAGACTGTCTCAAAAAAAAAAAAAAAAAAAAAAAAAAAAAAAAAAAAAAAAAAAAAGAGAGAGAAAAAGACTAGGCTCAATGTTACAGTGAATAAGAGGGACAATGAGTTAGAAAACCAAAGAGTTAGCGGCAACTCTGAAGCTAGAACACAATCTAGAGCTCTTTCCAAGGCATTAAGCTGCCTTGCAAAGGAATCTGGAAACAATGAAATACAACTACTGTTTATAAATGTGAAAACAATGGGGACAGACAGGGAAATGTTTTAGGGCAGTTTAGAAAAAGTCAGCATTACATTTTAACAGAATTTGTGAATCTCATTATATAAATAGGGAAACTGAGGCCTAGAAATTCACAAGGCCACAGTTATCAAGTCGCAATACCGATCAGAAAGTGAATTCATGTCTGTCTGTACTTGTTCTCCTAACCACATATACTGACTGGAAACATACTCAGCTAGAAGGAATATAGCTGTATTTTAGAAAGTATGAAAAAATAATGCTGATTTTGTCAATTTTACTATGGCTAATGAATCTTAAAGAGGAAGTACATACCATTGCAAAAAAATACATAGCTTGACCAACCTCTTTAAAGCTGTAATTTCTGTATCTGCTGGAATATCCTTTAATTTGAATGTACTAATGAATAGATTAAGAGAAGAAAATTGGTTTCTTGTCCCAGGTTCACCATTAACCATTAGTGCCATTTTGAGAATGTCAAAAAAGTTCACTAGGACTCAGTTTTTATCTGAAAAAAATAATTTTTATATACATATTCTATTATAAAAGCAATACATACTCAATAAAAATAAATCAATAAAAAGGTAAGTAGAAAGATTATCTGAAGTCCCGCAAAACAAACACGTAACAGTTTTGGTATACAACCAGGCAATCTTTTCCCTCCTGTATATAGGGTAGTTTGTTTGGTGCCTTTAAAATTATTTTAATAACTGTAACCATAGTGTGCACTCAACCCCATGTTCTCTTATCTACACGAATAACAAAGGTATTTCTATGCTACCTAATCTTCATAAAAATTTAAATCACAGTGAATGCTTGCTATGTTTTAAATGTCCCCTCCAAAACTCATGTTGAAGTTTGGTTGCCACCGTCACAGTATTAAGGGGTGGTTCCTTTAAGAGGTGATTAGGTCATGAAGGCTCCACCCTCATGAATGGATTAATGCCATTACTGCAGGAGTGGGCTCCTAATAAAGGGGTGAATTCGGCCCAATTTTCCTCTTTCCATCTCACATCTGCCATGGGTTGATGCTTGCTTGATGTTGGTGCCATGCTCCCAGACTTCCCAGCTTCCTGAACCATGAGCCAAACAAATCTCTTTTCTTTCTTAATTACCTAGTCCACGATATTGTTATAGCAGGAGAAAATGAATGAAGACAATGCTCCTTCGTTTACTTAACCTATTCCCAGATAACTATTTTCAGTTATGATAAACATATTTAACTGTTTTTAGGAAGTTAGAATTATTTCCTTATGCTAGAGTTCCCAAGATGAACTACTAAATCAAACTACTTATTAATTCTACTTCAGAGAAGACATTGTGAGGGGAAGTATATGAGCTGCTTATGAGAATGCTTTGAAAACTGTAAGGCACTAACAATGTCAGATAGTATTATAATTAGTTTTATAAGTCCATATTGCATGGGACTTATATAAACCTAGTATGGTACTCCATAAATCTCTGAATATTTTCTAAAACCAAAATCACCAATATATAAGCATACTATTTGTACATTTTATCTTATTTATTTATTTTTTTTTGAGACAGGGTTTCACTGTCGCCCCGGCAGGAGTGCAGTAGCACAATCATAGCTCATTAAAGCCTTGGATACCTAGGCTCAAGCAATCCTCCTGCCTCAGCCTCCTGAATAGCTGGGACTACAAGCACATGCCACTGTGTCCGGATACTTTTTAAAATTTTTTGTAGAGATGAGGTCTTGTTGTGCTGCCCAGGCTGGTCTTGAACTCCTGAGCTCAAGTGATCCTCCTGCCTTGGCCTCTCAAAATGTTGGAATTACAGGCATGAGCTAACTGCACCTGGCAAGAATCTTAGTATCTTTTTGATCATGCTGTCGTGAGTCAAACAACTTAAAAGTTATTTTTAAAAAGCAATGAACAGACTAAATTATAAGAGTGGTAAAGGTAAGAAGCAGAGATTTAAATAACCTGGGGCTGACATGGGGCATAGAGAACATGATACTCAACTTTTTGATTCTTTAGATGAGAAGACTGAGACACAACAGAAAGACACTATCTGCCCAAGGTACTGGGCAAGTTAAAAGAGATGGAATATAACCCTGAAATTTATTTTTTTATTTTTATTTTTTATGTTTTTTTTTTTTTTTTTTTTGAGATGGAGTCTTACTCTGTAGCCCACACTGGAGTGCAGTGGTGTGATCTCGGCTTACTGCAAGCTCCGCTTCCCGGGTTCACACCATTCTCCTGCCTCAGCCTCCCAAGTATCTGGGACTACAGGGACCCGCCAACTCGTCTGGCTAATTTTTTTTTGTATTTTTAGTAGAGACAGGGTTTCACCGTGTTAGCCAGGATGGTCTCGATCTCCTGACCTCGTGATCCACCCACCTCGGCCTCCCAAAGTGCTGGGATTACAGGCGTGAGCCACGGCACCCAGCCTAATCCTGAAATTTCTAATTGTTGATGTTATGTTCTTTCCATTAAATTATTTCATCCACTTTTTTGAAATGTGTGGATGACAAAATTTCATTCCCTTCATTGCATCTACCTAAATAATTATTTAAATGTAAAGTGCTACTCTGCATTTATAATATATACATTTTTAAACTGATAATTTACACAAATATCTACAAAGTTATTATTTTAAATACAGAATTATGATATGGGGCTATCCACAGGTAACTGTGGGTATATTGGCGAAAGTAACTGTTTTTTTCTCTCTTTCAAAAAGATAAATTAGCAAAACACAGTATCATTAAAAGTTCCAAATTTAGAATTTCAAATCTACTGTGCTACCTTCCCCTAAAAGCTAGAGACTTTGGGTTTTGAATCAGGCAATATAAACAATTTTTTTGGAGTTCATTTCTTTAAAGATCTTACACCTAAGCTATCCCGGTCACTTTGATGCCAACTAAAATCAGACCAAATTCATTTTTCATATAGCTCAATTCATTTCATGATGCTTAATCATAAAAAGTATAGTTAGAATTTATATCCCATCCTTTCTGAACTAGCTAGCACTACATATTTCATTTCAGTTGAGGTACATTCTTTAAATATTTTCCTCCCAGCAAAAGATGTCACTCATGGTGGTGCTTTGGAAAAGGCTAATCTTACTACTGAACAAGTAAAAAGCCTAAAGTGACTCTTTTAAAACAACTAGGATAAAGGAAGAGATAGATGTTATCAAAGATGGTAAGCCAAGTAAGGTGCTAAATTTATACTGAGCTATTAGCCACAGAAAAAAAGAGAAGCCTGTTATGTAAGATGTTTCTTCCTGTCTGATAAAAGGAAAGCAGCAAGTATCGTCTCCTGAACTTAGAGTCAGATATTAGGGTCTGAATTTCTTTTTTCATGTAACAGCTGTGTGACTATGAGCAAAGGACTTACCCTTCAGAGGCTCAGTTTATCTAAATGTAAAATGAAGATAATAGTACCAACACTTTTAGGGTTTCTGCAAAGGATAAAAGAAATAATATATGTGAAAGGGCCCTGTGCCCTAAAATAAACTAGATAAATGTAAGTTACAATTGTTTTATTTTTCATTTGGAAAGATATTTTTGGCATTGTATTTGTAGTTTCAGTTTAAAAGGAAAAAATGTCCAACTGAGATAAAAATAGTTTTATCTTATCAATTTACACTTTCAGCAATCAAAGAGTACAGTAATCATAGTCAATGACATTAAAAATGTCTAGTACATTGGTTAATAGCTCATGATGGTTCTCAGAAAAATTAATACATGAACACTTAATCATTTGCAACTACAAAAATGCATGTTATCCCTTTAAACACAGAATAGAACTTTTGGAAAAAACTATATATAAACAAATAAATATAATTTTTTGACCTCAATTAAAACATTAGATACAAGATATGTTGTGTGTATATATAAATATATATGTTTACATATATATGTTATATATTCTTACATATATGGGGATATATGGGATATAAATTCTAACTATATATATTCTTATATATAAAATATATAATATACATTACACAGAAATAAGTTGTTTAATTATCAGCCGTAAAGAGGAAAGAACAATCTTCTGACTGACTCATTCATCATTCATTCTTTCAATAGACATCTTTTTTTTTTTTTTTTTTTTTTTTTTTTTTTTGAGACAGGGTTTGTCATGTCACCCGGGCTGGAGTGTAATGGTACAATCACAGCTCACTGTAGCCTTGACCTCCTGGGCTCAGGTGATTTTCCTACCTCAGCCTCCCAAGTGGCTGCGACTGCAGTCACACACCACCACACCCTACTAATTTTTTTATTTTTTGTAAAGATGGGGTCTTGTCATGTTGCCCAGGCTGGTTTTGAACTCCTGGGCTCAAGTGATCTTCCTGCTTCAACCTCTCAAAGTGCTGGAATTACAGGCATGAGTCACTGCATCAGGCCTCAATAAGTACCTATTACATATGTAAAACATGCTTAGGGATCTCACACAGACCACATTTAGGTCCAGGTGTAACAACTGGTAAGTGTATGGTTCTGGGGCCGAGAGTAGTTAGCCAAAAACATGGCTCCTGTCCCCACTATGAAGGTAACCTTCTGCTCCAGCCAGGCCAGCCTACATATGCCTTCAGCAGTTCCTCCTGTGCACCTTGGCTCCCCCTCTTCTCTCACTCCCCAGATACTTCTCTTCCTTGACTTCCCAGTTCAGGTGGCGTATCTTCTATCCTTCTACTGATGCTTTCCCTTTCCACATCAGCCTAACAAGAATGACAACAAGATCAACAACAAAAAATGGCAGCTACCATTTACTGAGTACACTTACTATGGACAAACCCTGAGCTACAATATCATCTCAACTACATAAGAAGAAAACAAAAAGTTTGGAAGATCCAGAAGGTGTCTCTGAGTGGTGAGATTATAGGTAATGAAAAAAATTCTGTTCTTTCTTCTTTTGTACTTTGCTAAATTTCTACAATGGACATATAAGATTTTTGAATTTAGAAAATATTTTTTAAGTAAAAAAGATATAGATGGCACTAGCATAAAGACAGATATAAAGGTTAATGTAATAGAATCCAGAGTCCAGAAATAAATCCTCACATTTACAGTTAATTAATTTTCAACAAGATTGCAAAAACAATTCAATGGGTACAGTAGTCTTTTCAAAAAATGTTTTTGGAATGACTAGATATCCACATGCAAAAGAATGAAGTTGGATTCCTCATACCATACTCAGAAATTAATTCAAATAGATCACAGACCTAAATATGAGTTAAAACTATACAGAAGAAAACCTAAAAGTACATCTTTGTGACCTTGGCTAAGCCTTCTAGATATGACACCAAAAGTACAAGCAGGAAAAGAAAAAATAGATAAAATTGAACTTCATAAAAATTAAAAACCTTTGTACTTCTACAGACATTATCAAAAAAGTGAAAAGACAACCTGCATGGTGAGAGAAAATATATGCAAACCATTTTTCTAAGAAGAGACTTCTATCCAGAATATATAAAGATCTCTTACAATTCAATGGACAAATTGCAGAGCACGGTGACATGTGCCTGGCTACGTGGTCCTAGCTATGTGGAAGGCTGAGGTGAGAGGACTGCTTGAGCCCAGGAGTCTGAGGCTGCAGTGAGCTATGATCAGGCCACTGCACTCTAGCCTAGTCTATAGAGTGAAACCCTGCCTCTAAATAAATAAATAAAGACAACCTAATTTAAAAATGGTCAAAGGGTCTGAATAGATATTTCTCCAAAGAAGATACACAGATGGCCAATAAGTACATAAAGAGTAATGACACTCAACATCATTAGTCATTAGAAAAAATTCAAGTCAAAACCATTTACAACTAGTAGGATGGCTATCATAAAAAACACATAAAATAAGTGTTGGTGAAGATACAGAGTAATGGGAACCTGGTATGATTTGGCTGTGTCCCCACCCAAATCTCATCTTGAATTGTAGCTCCCATAATTCCCATGTGTCATGGGAGGGACCCAGTGGGAGGTAACTGAATCACGGAGCAGGTCTTTCCTGTGCTGTTCTTGTGAGAGTGAGTAAGTATCACAAGATCTGATGTGAGATCAGGTTTATAAAGGGGAGTTCCCCTGCACACGCCCTCTTGCCTGCTGCCATGTAACACAGTGCTTTTGCTTCTACTTTGCCTTCTACCATGACTGTGAGGCCTCCCTAGTCATGTGGATCTGTGAGTCCATTAAACCTCTTTCCTTTATAAAATTACCCAGTCATGACTATATCTTTATTAGCAGCATGAGAACAGACTAATACAGAACCTTTGTACATTAGTAGTGGGAATGTAAAATGGTGTTGCCACTTTAGAAAACAGTCTGGCAATTCCTCAAATTTAAACAAAGCTACCATATGGCTCAGCAATTCCACTTCTAGATATACACCCCAAAATAATGAAAACTATATCCCCACAAAAACTTGTATCCAAATGTTCATAACAGCATTCTGATAACAGCCAATGGAAACATCCCAAAAGTCTACCAACTCATTAATGGATAAATAACATGTTATATATACATACACATCTTCCAACTGCAAAAAAAAAATTGGCTATAAAAAGGAATGACTCATACATGCTACAAAATGGATAAATCTTGAGCCTATGCAAAGCAAATGAAGCCAGTTACAGAAGACCACATATTTCATGATTCCATTTATAAGAAATGTCCAGAACAGGCAAATCTATACAAACAGAAAGTAGGCTGGTAGCTGCCCAGGGATGGGGAGCTTGAGGGAATAAGGAATGACTACTAGTGGGTACAGGGTTTCTTTTGGGGGCAATGAAAATGTTCTGTAATTGACCGTGGTGATAGTTGCACAATTTGGTGAATATATTAAAAGCCATTGAACTATATACTTATTATTATTATTATTTTCTTTTTTGGAGACACAGTCTTGTTCTATTACCCAGGCTGGAGTGCAGTGGCATGGCTCATGCAACCTCCGCCTCCTGGTTTCATGCCACTCCACTCCTGCCTCAGCCTGGGATTACAGGTGCCTGCAACCCTGCCCGGCTAATTTTTGTATTTTTTTAGTAGAGAGAGGGTTTTACTAGGTTGGCCAGGCTGGTCTCGAACTCCTGACCTCAAGTGATCTGCCCACCTCGGCCTCCCAAAGTGCTGAGATTACAGGTGTGAGCCACAACGCCTGGCCTGAATTGTACAATTTAAATGGGTCAATTGTATGGTATATGAAATATATTTCAGTGAAGTTATTTTTTTTAAGTTTAGTACTTTTTATAAAGAGCTTCCACCATATTATTGCCAAATTTTGTATGCAGTAGTTGGGAAAGGCATTTTGACTATTAAAACATCCTTGGAATTTATATTTTTGATTCCAAGAATTATGAAAATAAAAGCATATTTTCTTCTCATGTGTCACATATATTTGGCTGCATGTTAAAGAAATATACATGAATTTAAGCTGCTGGGTATAAGCTGGCATTGATCCCTTCTAAATAGCTGTGCACTGTGGGCCCCAGGAGTAAAGATTTACAGAAGGACCACGTCCTTGGCAGAACGTGGGTTCCCAGCTGTTTTGGATGGAGAAGCTACTTTTACTTTCTATGAAGTCTTAACTTGAAGAGGAAGAGAAGTAATAGGGTAAAACGAAGGGAGTCATGAAATCTCCAGGTTCTAATTTTAGCTCTTCTACTTAACTCACTGTCTCAGGGGGCTCATCTGTAAAATGCAGATAATTGTCTATGCCCTGTCTAACTCATAGAATTGTAAGAAGGCCCAAATTAAACAGAAAAACAAACAACGTTAGTAGGACATAACTGGATTTGGTTTTGAATTGCTTGCCATTTAATAGCTTTGTCATCCCCAGGAAATTAGCATAGCAGTAGCTCAATCTCTTATCTCTAAAGATAGACTTGGTCAACATACTTCATAGAGTATGAAGTGGGCTACACAAATAAAAATACACACTCCAAAGCCATTACATTCTATACATATGTAAATCATCATTATTATTTGTTCAATATACCCTCAAAGTATTACTCTTAAATATTGAGCTTTCAGAAAAGGAGAGAAGAGGCCTGGCTTACAAAAGCAACAGGGAAGAATCCACTGATAGCTGCTAGCCTTCTGACTTGTACTACGTATCATTCCTGGAACGCAAATTGGTAGGTCTCTCATACTATGTTTCCACATTTGGGGAAATGATACATGTGTATTGGAGCAACTGAAGAGTTTCATAGAAAATCTGGAAGGCCACATTCTCTAAGACAGTGGTTCTCAGAAGTTTAGCCTAAAGTTTGAAGTCAGGTAGCGTGACGCCTCCAGCTTTGTTTTTTTGATTTAGGATTGTCTTGGCAATGCAGGGTGTTTTTTGGTTCCATATGAACTTTAAAGCAGTTTTTTCCAATTCTGTGAAGAAAGTCATTGGTAGTTTAATGGGGATGGCATTGAATCTATAAATTACCTTGGGCAGTATGGCCATTTTCACAATACTGATTCTTCCTATCCATGAGCATGGTATGTTCTTCCATTTGTTTGTGTCCTCTTTTATTTCACTGAGCAGTGGTTTGTAGTTCTCCTTGAAGAGGTCCTTCACATTCCTTGTAAGTTGGATTCCTAGGTATTTCATTCTCTTTGAAGCTATTGTGAATGGGAGTTCATTCATGATTTGGCTCTCTGTCTGTTACTGGTGTATAAGAATGCCTGTGATTTTTGCACATTGATTTTGTATCCTGAGACTTTGCTGAAGTTGCTTATCAGCTTAAGGAGATTTTGGGCTGAGACAATGGGGTTTTCTAAATATACAATCATGTCATCTGCAAACAGGGACAATTTGACTTCTTCTTTTCCTAACTGAATATCCTTTCTTTCTTTCTCTTGCCTGATTGCCCTGGCCAGAACTTCCAACACTATGTTGAATAGGAGTGGTGAGAGAGGGCATCCCTGTCTTGTGCCTGTTTTCAAAGGGAATGCTTCCAGTTATTGCCAATTCAGTATGATATTGGCTGTGGGTCTGTCATAAATAGCTCTTATTCTTTTGAGATACGTTCCATCAATACCGAATTTATTGAGAGTTTTTAGCATGAAGGGTTGTTGAATTTTGTTAAAGGCCTTTTCTGCATCTAGTGAGATAATCATGTGGTTTTTGTCTTTGGTTCTGTTTTCTTTTTCTTTTTTTATTTTTTATTTTTTGAGACGGAGTCTCACTCTGTCTCCCAGGCTGGAGTGCAGTAGCGCGATCAGGCTCACTGCAAGCTCTGCCTCCTGGGTTCACACCATTCTCCTGCCTCAGCCTCCCAAGTAGCTGGGACTACAGGCGCCCGCCACCATGCCTGGCTAATGTTTTGTATTGTTAGTAGAGATGGGGTTTCACTGTGTTAGCCAGGATGGTCTCGATCTCCTGACCTTGTGATCCGCCCGCCTCGGCCTCCCAAAGTGCTGGGATTACAGACGTGAGCCACCGTGCCCAGCCATTAAGGACATTCTTAATTGAACCCTGTTTTAAAAATATATATAAACTATGAGTACACAGTCTTACAGAAGACAAATACTGCTAGCCCAGTTTAGTTTCTCTGCCTTGATTTGTTCTAAGTGGCCAGCAGTTTTACCCACCATCATGTAAATGTCAACACAGTGAAACAGGCAAAAATGTCTTAGTATTATTATGAAAATACTTCCACCCTCCCAGACCTACTGAGGGTGTTGGGGATCCCCAAGGAACCAGGGACTGATTACACCGCTGCTCTAGGAGAAAAAGGAATCTGTCACTTAAATTCTGTACAGTTGGCACACTCATGTGAAACTATTCAGAAAGTCTACTAAAAGGCTCAGTACCAACAATCTGGAAGAAAATTACTTAGTTTCAGTATAGCTCTCTTCACTTTATCCAAAAGTTAAACTAATTCAATGCCTGTACAGATGGTCAATTCATCTTCACATCAAAGATATATTCACAGTATGGTGGGAGTTGTGGGGAGAACTACACATTTACATCATACCTATCAAAAGTCTTCCTTTTATAAGACAAATAAAGAGCTGGACTTTTTCCCTGTTCTCTTCCTTACCCAGAACCCACCATCCTTCATGCATTTGAAAAAAATTTGGGACAAGTGGCAAGAGCAAAGGCTCACTCTCATCAGCATAAATATGCCTTGATACCTGCCATCTTCAGAAACAAAGCAAACAAACCATTCCAGATTCCCACAAAACAAACCAATTAAAAGAAAAAAAACAAAAAGAAACTTCCCTTAATCCCACAGTCATCTCCAGTGATAAACCCATAACTCGACATACTGATAACTTCTTCTATTCAGAAATTTACTCCTCTTCGTTACCAAATCACTACTCTCTCTCCATTTTCTCCCTACCTCACTGTCCATTCCTCTCAATTTTTGCTGGTTCTTCCTCCGCTACTCAACTTCTAAATATAATTTCCCAGGGCTAAATCCCACTGTAGGTGTGTGTCTGTATCTGTCTCCCTCTCTTCTCAACTCTGCGTTCTCTCCCTGGGTAATCTCATCTAGCTCCCCGGATTTAAATACCATCTTTATGTTGATGAGTCCCAAATTTCTATACCTTGTACTGACCTCCAATCCTGAGCTCCAGACTTATATATCCTGTTGTCTACTTGGATTTCTAATAGGTAACTCAAACTTAACATTTGCAAAGAAGATCTTTTGGTTGCCCCGCTCCCATCTCCTGGATCCTTCCCCATCTCAATAAATGGCATTATCATCCAAGGAGTTGCTCATACACAAAACCTAGGAGTCATTCTTGACATTCCTTTTTTCCTCATCTCCCACATTCAGTCCACTAGTTCATGTCCCATAATATATTTCAAATCTGCTCACTTTTCTCCATCTCTACCCCTACCATCCTGATCCAAACCACCATCACCCCTAATCTGGTTTTCTGAAGTAGCCTTCTAACTGGTAACTCTGCTTCAACTCTAGTTCCCTGCAATCCATTAAAGTAGCTAGAATGTGGAGGTGGGTGGGTGGGGCCAAAAAAAGTAGTAGCTAGAATGATCTTTGGGAAAAAACAAATCAAATCATGCCACTTTCCTGCTTACATCATTCACTCAATGGTTTCCCTTTGTATTTAAAATAATTTAGGAAACTCTGCTGTGGTCTCTGAGGTTTTATATGCTATGCTCCCTGGCTACCTCTGCCCCTCAATTACTACACTCCTGCCACAACATCAGCCCTCCATCTGTTACCTCAACATAGCTCTTTCCTACCTCAGGGCCTTTGCCCTTGCTATTCCCATCACCTTCAGGAACTTTCTGTTCCCTAGCTGGTTGCATGGCTGGTTGCTTGTCATCATTCATGTCTAAGCTCAACAGTCACTTCCTCAATAAGGCTTATTTGACAATTTAATCTAAAGTAGGTCCTTTTCCAGTTATTTTCTATTATATCACCTAATTAATTTCCATCACAGCACTTATCGCAATCTAAAATGACTTTCTCTGTTTATTGTATGTCTCTTCCCATCAGGTTACAAGCTTCATGAGGCAGGGATCTTTCTTTTTCTTTTATTAAAACAGCTTTATTGAGATATGATACACATAACATACAACTCACCCATTTAAAGTGTACAATTCAAATTTGCCATTTAAACCATTTTTAAGTGTAAAATTCAGTGGCATTAATTATATACACAATGTTATATAACTGTTGTCACCATCTGTTTCCAAAACTTTTTCATCACCCCAACAGAAACTTTGTAATCATTAAGCAATAGCTCTCCTATTCCCCCAGCCCTCTAATGTGGCTTTCTGACTCCATGAGTTTGCTTTTTGGAGATACTTATATAAATGGAATGCTACAATATTTGTTCTTTTGTGTCTAGTATATTAACGAGGCAGGGATCAGGGATCTTGTGTATCTTATTCACTGCTCTACCTACTGCAACCTAACTCAGTGTACACAGCACACAGTAAGTGCTCAACAAATACTGTTGAATAAACTAATGAATTTTAAGCAAGTCACCTAACTTTAAAAAATTTTATATTGTATCTAAGGGGTACAACATGTTTTAAGGTATATATGATGTTTTGATATACAGAGTGAAATGATTACAGCAGTCAAACAAATTAACATATTCATAGGTGTGTGTGATAAAAACTGCAGAAATCTACCCTCTTGACAAATTTTCAGTACACGATACACTATTACTATAATCCTCATTCTGTATATTACATCTCCAGACTTATGCAGCCTATCTAACTGCAAATTTGCATACCCTTTAGCCTGCTTCTTTGTATTTCCTTCCCTCCCTCCCACTGAATCACCATCCTACTCTCTGTTACTAGTTATTCAACCTTTACATTTAAGATTCTGCATACGATTGAGATCACACAGTCTTTGTCTTTCGGTGTCTGGCTTATTTCACTTAGTATAATGTCCTCCAGGTTCATCTGTGTTGTTACAAATGGCAGTATGTCCTTTTCAGAGGCTGAATAATATTCCATTTCTGTGTGTGTGCATGTGTGTGTGTATCACAATTTTTAAAATTCATTAAAGTCACTTAACTTTTCTAAGTCTTAGTTTCTTGTGTGATGGTGCTATATCACCATTCATTATTAATTTCTTTAGAATTTATAATGTTTCTGGCATTGTGCTTGCTAATGGAAATATGATGTGCAAAATAGTTTTTGTCTCCATTCTCAAAAAACATTTGCTTCCTTTTCTATCTGGGAATGTCGTCTTCTTTGATTTGGTGCACTTTTAGGATGGAAATATACAGAACAGTGAAGTATACAGAAGTAAGGGGATCTCTGCCACACCTATCAAATCATGTGATATGACACTGGAGGGACAAATGTCAAAAGCCAAGCTGTCCTCAAACCCATTTAATAGTATCTGCCCTTTTTACTTTGCAGGGTGATGATAGGGATCATGTGAATGTACTTTACAAACTATAAGGCATGTACTTTACAAACTATAAGGCTCTCCACAAATGTAAGATAAAAGTATTACAATTTTCGTTTTACATATAATTTTTATGCTCTGAGAATTAAAAGCAAATTTCTGTTCTCTACACAAATTCTAATATAATGTACTCATGAACTAACTGAAATTATGGCAGGATCTGGTTTTTAAAGTCAACGTCAATTATACTGCACCTGAATTTTGACAGGCCCATTCCTATAGCGTTACATGGTAGCCAACAAGGAAGGCTATTTCCAACTGAAGAGGCTGGCATTTGACAAATATTAATAAATGGTGCTGAAAACGAGGCATTTTGCTTCACTCACTCTTGTACTTAATCCAGCGCACACACACACACACCTTCAGACAGCAGTGACATGAAGAGGGCAAGCAGGCCTTACCAGTGCTCTCAGCTCTTCAAACAACACTTGAGGATTTCTACTTGAAGGCCTGTCTCTCTAAGCTTGTGCTTTCAAAACTTGGGCTGGACTGATCCCAAATACTGAAGTAACAAATATTACTAAATTCTGTCATTTCCTCTACCAAAAAAGTGATTTTACTATGACTTCTGGTTGTGATGAAAGGTCCTATTGACTATTCAAATCCTCAACCAAGTTATGGATGCAGTATTAAATGACTTCACTCCTTTTTCTCTGGCACTTTAACACATGCCAATGCTTTCATCCACCTCCACTAATGTGGCTTATAAATTACTGAGGTAAGGCCATTTTAATAGTATGATTTGTTCACATCTTGAGAGATGGGGTACATATGAGACTGGCTGAGAAGACAAACTCCCCTTTGACAACATGTATTAGTCTACATGTCTATAAAAACAAACCTTCAAAAGCTGGAAATATCTGATTGCTATAATGCTTGGTTAGGAGCCATAACAATTAATGGTTCTTTCATTTGTTACAAATCAAAATGTGAAAAAGTGATGGCAGTAAGGTCAAAGACAAAATGAAAGCTTCCCCGAGAAACAGCAAGAGACAGAACAGACAGAGCTGAGGCAAAAAAATGAAAGGTCACAACTGTTCTAAAAGTTTCTAACTGCTTAAAGAGCTTCCTGAATACATTTTGAAATATAAAAAAAGCCAGTTTTTAAGAAGTTTACTGTCCCCTCCTTTTAAAACTGCCCCTAGTGTGATTAAAAAAAGAAAACCCAGATAGGAAGATACTTGCTTGCTCCCCTATGGATTCAGAGTAGTTAACCTATTGATTGTTCTCTCTCTCTCTCTCAATTTTCAAAAAGCATATATAAAGTTGGAGAGGATACACAATTACTACAAGCAATCCATTTCTTAGATGAGTAAAACTAGGTCAGCATACTTGTGGCCTTGGTTCAGTTAATAATAAACTCAGAGGCCTCTTGGGAAGTGGGGACCAAACAGGTCCGAGAGTTGAGAGTCTGATGAGGAGGGCTGACTTTGCTAAGTTTTCCCCTGCACATCGCCTCCATCTTGGTCTTGCTCTCAAAGCAAGCTGTGGTATTCTTAGCAACACTTTATATCATCCTTTGTCATACCATCCTTTGGGGCCCTTGAGAAGAAAGAAGTGTGTTTGTGCATATGTGTGTACGTCTATACACATATGCATATTGTGTGTATGTTTGAAGTTGGGATATATGGAGAAATACAGGCATTTCAGCAGGATTAAGTTTCACCAGGAAGCTTCCAACAGCCTTCTGACCTTAGGAGCTATGTGCCTAGAGCAAGACAGAGAAAATAGGGCAAGAAGAGACGTTCTGAACTCAAATCAGAACTTAGTTCTACTAAATGATGCCAATTTTACTCTCAAACTCTGGATCCTGTAGTATCTACGTGCTCTTTCCACCACGGCTGACATCGCTGATCGCTGGAGTGGCTCTCTAATTTACTTCTTCCTTAGTGCAGTCTTAGTCTGTGCACTTTGTTTTTTTTTTGTTGTTTTTTTTTTTTTTTGAGACAGAGTCTTGCTCTGTCACCCAGGCAGGAAGTGCAATGGCACGATCTCAGCTCACTGCAACTTCTGCCTCCCGGGTTCAAGAAATTCTCATGCCTCAGCCTCCTGAGTAGCTGGGATTATAGGCACATGTCACTGGTCAGAAGTGCTCAGACTGAGGCCAGGTGTGGTGGCTCATGCCTGTAATCCCAGCACTTTGGGAGGCTGGGCTGGGCAGATCACGAGGTCAGGATATTGAGACCAGCCTGGACAACATGGTGAAACCCCATCTCTACTAAAAATACAAAAAATTAGCCAGGCGTGGTGGCATGCACCTGTAATCCCAGCTACTTGGGAGGCTGAGGCAGAACAATTGCTTGAACCTGGGAGGTGGAGGTTGCAGTGAGCCAAGATCATGCCGCTGCACTACAGCTTGGGTGACAGAGCAAGACTCTGACTCAAAAACAAAAACAAAAACAAATAAAAAACAAAGGAAGTTAGTCTTCCTTTATAATAAAGAAAACTTATGGAATGCCTACATCTTGAAGTAGGGCCAGAAGTGCTAAAGAAATGCTACATATTTCTTTCAGGAAAATACAAACCTAGGCATCTGATAGTCTTACTATGGCATACGGAAAGACATTATTTAGGTGGGATCCTAACTGACGTGATGTTGAGAGTGCCACAAACATCCAAGACAGACTGGAAAGGCCATGTGCTTGGTCTTTTCCTTTGGGCCCTGAATAACAAAGTGAGGATACCATGAAGTACTTTCATAGGCACTGAACTTTTACTCCAGAAACAACAATGCAAACTGAGTCCCTAGAAATAGCCTAAGAAAAGAAAATTACAATTGGTCAAGCTGCAGAGGCAAGAGATGATGAAGCCCACACATCGAAGTATAGTCTACCAGCAAGTAAAAACACAGAAAGAGATTCTGAGTTTAGTAAGAGGATTCCAATTTGTATTCATTGCTTCCCTGTAGTCATTTTAAGGGCACAGAAAAAAAATGTAGTCAAAAGAAGAACTGTGTATTACTAATGTAACTGGTTAAATAAAAGGGTCAACTGCAGTGCATGTTTATAAAGAAACAGGGCTAGCAATCTAAGGAAAGAGGCTATGCATGGAAGTAGGAGATAAGTGAAGAACAGAGACTTACCTGGGCTATATTTTTGTTCAGAAGATAGACACCATAATCAAATTGCAACTTCTCCCCTCCTTTTGGATACAGTGGAAACCTAAGAAAGGTAAAGAAGGATCAGATATTTTCCAAAGCTGAGTGAATACAACCTCCAAGTTGTCGACAGAGGCTAAAATTTCTTAGATACAGTATAAACATCTGAACTGGACTAAGTCACCTAGTTATAGTCATTGCAATCTACTGACATCTTCATAATATTAATTAAGTCAGAATAACAGCTGCTTTCTTTCAAAAGAAGAAGTGAATAGGTCACAGAACAAGGAACTAATGTTTAAGAAAGTGACCAATCCACTCCAAGGAGTTGAGGCCACTGGTTCCTATTTACATATCATAAACTTGCCACCTTAGCTAAGATTAAGATCCCAGAAATTTTTCCCTCTAATATCTTGGACCTGACATCTCAACTTCTACTAAATGGGAGAGGAAGATTAGGAAAGAAAAAAAAAAAAAATCAGACTTAGAAGCAATATATAAGATTTCTGTGTCTTTTTTTTTTTGAGATGGAGTCTTTGCTCTGTCACCCAGGCTAGCTCTGTTATCCAGGCTGGAGTGCAGTGGCCGGATCTCAGCTCACTGCAAGCTCCGCCTCCCGGGTTCATGCCATTCTCCTGCCTCAGCCTCCCGAGTAGCTGGGACTACAGGCGCCCGCTACCCTGCCCGGCTAATGTTTTGTATTTTTAGTAGAGACGGGGTTTCACCATGTTAGCCAGGATGGTCTCGATCTCCTGACCTTGTGATCCGCCCGTCTCGGCCTCCCAAAGTGCTGGGATTACAGGCGTGAGCCACTGCGTCCAGCAAGATTTCTGTTTCTTTTAAGGTGACCAGTGAAATCAACAGTGCCAATATGAGCCAAAATTCATTAAAATATTCACTCATATTTACAGGGATGGCTATTTGGATGCAACTTCTCTAAGGCAATGTGCTCGTGCCACAAGGCTCTCATACAGGACTTTCCATTTTAACCTGACTCACTGGAGCAACAAAGGCATGCGATCTGGATCTTCATAAAGATAATGAGTTATTTTAGAGAGTAACTCCCCTCACTATTCCCCTTCCTTATACTTGCAAATGAAGAACGTTAGAGCACACCTATAGTCATTGTTTTCTGATTCTCAAGATCAAGCAAAAGTTTTAGCATCTGATACAGATTTCTTTACAAACAGATCAATAACTATTCAGGGTCAAGAAGAAAACTTCATCTTCCTTCTGCGATATATAATTATTCTCAAGAATAAAATAATCTTATTGAAATGAATGGCAGGTGACAATTACTAGTCTTAATTTCAATTGTCTTTTAATTGTCTGAGGAAAAGATACATTCCATAAAGCCTAAAGGACATTATTTTCTAGAGGAAATAAAATAAAGGAAATAGAATTTAAGGGCTTTATATTAAATTCTCAGGAGTTGCTGGCTATATAGTATCCAAAGGCAAATTTGTTACACTATAAAATTATAAGCGCTGGGGAGTGAGCAAGGTCATGAACTGTATTTATTCTCTACTAAAGGAACACTAAATGCTTCACACACCCATTAAGAAGACAGAGCTTTATATTTAATTGAAACAGTAAAAAATAAACTAGGACATGTGGTTTGGCCTCAAATTGAGATGCATAAAAATGGCAGCATAGCAAATTCAGGATAAGCAAAGTGCAACACCAGGTTTTTGCAAGATGTCTGGGAATCATTCAAATTCAGATGGGGTAGCCTGCAAAGAAACAACATATTTGCAAATACCCAACAGGGGCACTTTAGAGAAAATCTACTACAGTCCTAAACCTCTGTGCTGTCTAGCCGTTATTCTATAAGCTTCAGATGTAGACTATCTGAACAGCTCTCCAAACCCATAGCTATCTCCATTTTCAAGGTATATATCTAGAAACTGTTTCGTATGTTAGAAGAGTAAATTGAGATCGGCATACGTTGAAAACCAGGCTTCAACATTCCTAAAAAATTGATTTCACAACATTTGACTTTATTATGACTTCAGTGGGACTTATTTATACAAAAAGTCACAAGGTATGGTTCAAATAAGGCAATGCAAAGACAGATCAAATATTAACACAGAATTTACATTTTATATTGCTTTCAAATTCTTAGGTCACTTGAAGTTGAAGAGTAAAATAGCTTATAACTATCATGCATTCATCTTACTTTGCAAAAGTACATGGATTTATAGATCTATCAATCTTGAAAAACACCCATTTTAAAGGGCAAAACCTATTATCAGAACATAAGATACAAATCTTACATTGGAGAATTACGTTAGCAAGCTATAGAAGCTTTAGATAAGAATGTGGCCATTAAAGTACAACCAGAAGTAGGTCCATAACATCGCAAAGAGGACTCATTAAAGGAGTATTACATTAAATAACTGAAGGATGAACCATGTATTTCCTATGAAGATTCAATGCAATTTATTATTATATTCAATTAAAATGGCTAATATTATTTTCAAATTAAATTAAATTTCCACATTGAAAATTCACTGACTCTACTGTCTTCACATGGCCTTAACTGAACCATACCTTGTGGCTCTTTCTATAAATAGAAAAATCAAGGAATTAGAAAGCAATAAATAAGATTACATGTGTGACAGAATTCCATCTGAGCCTTACGGTCACTGTAACTAACACCAGCTGGTGAAGAGGTTAGTGAGGAGAACTGCAGACCTCCAATCTTAATTATCAGAGCCCACCTTTATCTACTGTAAATACTCATATCATTGTGAACTATCAAATTGGCTTAGGTCAGTTTGCAACCCTTTCTTTTTCCAGTCTGTCTCAGATTGTAAATTTACACTCACTGTGTGATTACTTGGTTAATGTGTGTCTCCCTTATGATACTGTAGGCTCCAAGAGGGCAGAAACCGATTTTATTTTGTTCCTCTTTGCCTCTCTGTCAAGTGTCTAAGCACTGCTACTAGCAGAACTCAATAAACATTTGTTGAATTTTTTTTAAAAAGATTATTTGTGAAAACGATTTGGAACTCTTTAGTATGGAACAATTTCAATATGAGTTAAGAATTACGCGATGACTACCAAAAAAGCTACTGTGATCCCAGGCTGTGGTAACAGAAGAGGAGCAGCTCAGCTGGGGAACGTGATAGTGATTACTACTTTGTACTAGGTTAGACTGTACTGAGAGACCTATGTTCAGTTCTGGGAGTGAAAGTATTTTACAAACAGACAGAAGAACACTTGTATCCTTACTTAAAGGTTATGTTTCTAGAGAACGTTTATAACAATCCCATTTGACTATAAAAAGCATGCAGTGAAATATGAAGCAGTCAGTATTACTGTTATTTAAAATAAATTGATTTGCCTTGGTCCCCTAAGTAGTAAGTGGAAGAGACATGGCCTCAGTATTAGGTCTTCAATAATAAATTCAGTATTCTCTCTATTGCCTCTGAATGCTTTAGAGAAGCAAACCCAGGATGATTAGGGGAATAGACGTCAGTATTGAGAGAAATTGTTGAAGGAACCAAAGGTGTTTGTCCTGGAGGATACAAGTCTCAGGGAAAACAAATGAAGGACTTTCAGAGAGAAAAATAATTCATTTTTTTTTCTGCATGGCTTCAAGCAGGGAGAACCAAAGCGAATGGTATATGCATTACAGGAGATTGATTTCACTACAAAGTTATTCAAAATCCTAAAGATCTTGGTTAGAGGCAGCCAAGCAGAGAAGGGCGACAAACACAAACAAACAATGGACATGTATTTAGTGGATGTAGTGGGTTACACAGTGGCCTCCAAAAAGGTAAGTCCATATTCTAATCCCTGGGACCTGTCTAAGTGACCTTATTTGATGAAAACATCTAAAATAGTTAAGGATCTTGAGTTGAGATCATTTTCTATTAGTCAGGTGAGCCCTCAATCTAGTAAGTATCATAATAAGGAAACACAGAGGTGAGACAAAGAGAAAAGAGGTTGTGTGCAGATGGAGGCAGAGCTTAGCTATGCAGCCACAAGTCAGGCAATGCCTGGAGCCACCAGAAGCTGTAAAGGATAAAGAAAGGAGTGTGGCCCTGATGACCTTTGATTTTGGACTTCTGGCCTCCAGAACTGTGTGAGAGTAAATTTCTGCTATTTGTCTCATGAAGTTTGTGGTAACTTACAGTAGCTTTAGAGACTAACACAAGAGGAATCAAATACTAGATGATCCACTGGACTCAGGGAGGCATAGTATCTCCTCCAGCTCCAAGATTCTATAACTCTGAATATGTGAAACTAAACATACTGAATATAATTTCATTTTTTCCTTCGGGAACCAAGAAAGATTTGAGACTCTAATGCCCAAGAGTCATCATGACAGGTAGCAGCTAAGGTTGCAAAGTAGACCGACTGAAATTTAGAAAGTGAAGTACCAAAACAAGAAATTCATATGCACAGGCTGAGCCTGAGCAGGATTTTTCTTTTTTACTAATTTTTATATATATGTGTGTGTGTGTGTATATATGTGTATATATGTATATATACACACACACATGTAAATTTATATACATAAATATACATAGATATGTAAATGTGTGTGTATATATAATATATATACACACCTAGAGACGTTAACCCATGAAAAACATATCACACACAAATTGAAAAAAGCTGTGACAAGAAACTGATTTTCAAACTTTAAATATTTATAAAAGATACAACTATTATAAACACTATCCTCTCCCCACCAACTCAGACATTTTTACAAAGGACTCCAAGCTGCTGATAGTTTCTCGCCTTCACCTTCAGCGCCTCACATCCAGATTGAGTTCTTTGATGGCAACTGGGGATGAGGACATGGCTATAGTTAATTCAAATTTTTAAATCATACATATTACTTCTGCCATTAGTATTTATACAAAATGTGACAACATGGACTCAATATATTCTGAGGCCATGACTTTACCTCAAACTCAGTATACTTTCTCCTGTCCACACTAGTTTGGCATTACAACTTTTCTCTATCAATTACTTGGACGTAGAGTGGCATTCAACTTTACCCACCTGATCTGCCTTTTACATATGCAGTGCTTCACCAAGCTGACAAGTCATTTCAACTCTGTAACATTCTCCATTCCTGCTGCCACTCTGGATAATTCTTTGTTGTGGGATGCTGTCCTATATACTGCAGGATGTTTAGCAGGGTCAGCATCTCTATCCTCTACTCACTAAAAGCCAATAGCACTGGATTCCCAGCTGTGATAACCAAAAATGTCTCTAGGTATTGCCCAGTGTTGCCTGGGTGGGTGGGGAAAGGGGTTCAAACTGCCTCCAGTTGAGAGTCATTGTTCTAAGCTCTTATCAGTTTGCTTACTACCTAGCCAGAATCCTTAATGCCAGTTCATGCTCCATATCACTGTCAGATTGATTTTAGGAAGTCTAGTACGTTTTTAAAAACTGAATTACGACAGAAAAGACACAGTTTTTCCAGTCTCAGCTCCATTACATACTTAGTTGTTATATGAACTTGGGTAAATCATAACTAGTTTAATGCTAAGTTCTTAAGCTGTGAAGTGGAGAAACTATCATCTTTCCTGCCTTCTTCACAAGTATCTTGTGAGGATACAACACCTCAAGATTGAGAAAGTACACTGCAACTGCAAAGCATGACACAAATATAAGTTATTATTTTCTCTTAAGGAAGACCTCTTATGTCACTTCTCAGCCCTGCTTCATAATCAGTTATTGTTTTAAATTTCAACTCCTCTGCCTACCTTTCAAGGCCTAAGTGATCTGACCCATCTGCCCAATTGATCTGTCACCTTTTGCTCAAGAGGTTTCCTCACAGTGTCAAAAACACATCAAGTTCACTTTTCTTTCTCTGCCTTTACTTAGTTCTCGAAAGTGTCCATCTTTCTTGCTTTCCTATCTAAACACTATTCCATCCTTCATAAGATCTAGTTCAAGTTGTCACATTTATTTTTATTTTTATTTTATTTTATTTTATTTTTTAAGATGGAGTCTTGCTCTATTGGCAGGCGGGAGTGCAATGGCGCGATCTTGGCTCACTGCAACCTCCGCCTCCCGGATTCAAACAATTCTTCTGCCTCAGCCTCCCGAGTAGCTGGGACTACAGTTGTGTGCCATCACGCCCAGTTAATTTTTATATTTTCAGTAGAGACAGGGTTTCAGCATGTTGGTCAGGATGGTCTTGATCTCCTGACCTCGTGATCCGCCCACCTTGGCCTCCCAAAGTGCTGGGATAACAGGGGTGAGCCACCGCGCCCCGCCACACATTCCTTTTTAAATTGCCCTTGACCACTCCAGGACTCAACGATTCTCCTTTGACCTTCCTGTTGCCTATTTAATGCCTAGAGATCGATTCGTAGTTGTTTCCATATTCATTTATTTCATGTTCTAGTGGTAGTGCATTAATTTTCCCACACTTCATGATTCACATTCACATGTGCACAATTCTTGTTCTTGGTGCCTCATGCTTTATTTGAGGGCTACATCACATTTAAAGAAGTAACCAAAATTAAATCAGGGTATCTGCCAAAACCAATAAAATTCTTTTTTTTTTTTCAGATAGGATCTTGCTCTATCGCCCAGGCCGGAGTGCAGTGGCACAATCATGACTTACTGCAGCCTCTGACCTCCCGGGCACAAGTGATACTCCTGCCTCTGTCTCCCAAGTAGCTGGGACGGCAGGTGTGCACCACCACACCTGACTAATTTTCTGCACAGGGGGACAGAGACAAGGTCTCACTATGTTGCCCAGACTGGTCTTGAACTCCTGGGCTCAAGCAATCCTCCCACTTCGACCTCCCAAAGTGTTAAGATTACAGGCATGAGTGACCATGCCCGGACCTAAAACTCATTTTAAAAGACATTTTCAATGTTTATTTTCCCCAAAAGTCCCCCCTACAACAACTATAGTAAATTGTGAGTTAACTCTGGTATGCTTAGGGGTTCAGAAATGGGGATAGATTATAACATGAATACCTACTGGGCTCCTCCTGTGGAATACCAGTCTGTGTAACTGGTGGGACGACCTACTATCTATCAGGAGCAACCAGTTCTTGGTTGGCTATGGTAAGTCTTAAGGATACATGCACTTTAAAGAAGCAATTAACAAAACAACAACAACAAAAACAACACGAGCCTCATTCAAGTTCTCCAGGGCAACAATAACAACAAAAAAAACCTGTGAAAAAAGAGTTAATGTAAAATGCCAGCAGCATGCAATCTGCCCCTATTTTTCCCCTATGATCGAGTAAGGGAAGTGACCAAAGGCTATAGACCCATACTAAATTATTATGGCCAAAGTAAAGCACCTGGTAGAGTAAAAAGGACTATGTTTTACTCTGCCAAGACTAAAGAGGGGGGGAAAAAAACCTCACATTTTTCTGCTATGTTGTATAGTGTCACTGAAGTTTTAACTGTTGATGGTAATGCAGTGAAAGTATAAGGCAGGCCATAGGTATGTGAGATGGAAATGGCTGGCTGTGGGGGTTACACTGGGGACTGAAAATATTTGAGCATCTGTTTCCATGTTAAAAAGTCACATTTATTAACCAGCCCAAAATGTACTCTTTAAAAAATAAGCCATTTTAAAAGAATATTTCCATTTCCATTTATCATTTAATACTTAATGACTGAAATCTATTGTTTAAGTTTCCATCTTTCTTTGGATTAATAACTTTACTCTAAGGGCCATTTAACCTTCCCCCGTAAGTGATATCTCATTTTAAACATCATAATCAATTTAAAGTAACACAGAAAGTAACAGATATCCATTGCTTCGGGCTAAAGTTACAATCTATGAAAAGCATGATTAACAACGGACATTTTCTCCCTCTTTCCCACAGCCAACTGATCTTTGAAAAATCAAATCTGATCGTGGCACAGTTTCCTACTTAGAACCATCAAAAGATTTTCCACTGCACTGGAAATAAAATTTAAACCACACAGGGTAGCCCACAGGGCCTTATGTGGCTAAAGCCACTTCTACCTCATGTCATTCTCCTTGGCACTCGCTATGCTCAAGTCATGCTGGTTTTCTTTCTGTTCCTTGAACATGCCAAGCTTGTTTTCTACTTTGGGACTTTTGAACTTGCTATTCTCTGTTTTTTAAGTGTTTGCTCCTGAAGTCTTCCCAGAGCTGACACTTTCTTGTCATTCTGGCCTTTGATCAGAATCACCCCTAGAGAGACCACTGCATGTCACTCAATCTAAAATCCTTCCTCAGAAAGATTACTGAGGGCAGATTAGACTAAGAGTGGCCAGGGGTACTAATCAATTTTAACATTACACACAAAAAAGAGATAACTGGACATAATGTGCTTCCAAATGTGATACAAAAGGAAGCATCAGTAACACCTATGAAGTATTCTTGCCAAGAAAACTCAGTATGATCATCTAAGTTTTTATCTCCAGTTTATAGGTAACACAGGGGAAAGATACACATGTTAATACAATCAGCAAAATCCAAAATGTGAGAACTTTACAGAGATCTGCAGAGTAAGTTTAACTTACACAACAAGGAAAAAATTGCAAGGAAAAATAAAGAAGGAGAGAACCTCCAGATTAAGAGACTTAAGATGTGGAGCAACCAGAACTCTTATATATTGTTGAGTGGGAGTATAAAATGTACATTACACTCTACAGAAAAAGGTCTGGCAGTTACTTATAAAACTAAACATACACTTATCCTATGATATAGCAATTCTGTTCCTGAGTATTTACCCAAGATATATGAAAGCATTTGCCCAAAAAAATACCATGTACAAAAATGTTCACAGCAACTTTACTCATAATAGCCAAAAACTGAAAACCACCTAAGTGTTGAGGATGAAAGAACCTACAATAAGTTCATACTGCATGCTTATGGTTAAACAATAGTTAAGTAGGGGACTGGGAAAGACAGTGATTCACTAGAAAAAAGAGAGAGGGAATACAAATACAAATACAAAACTACAAAAAAGAGAGAGGGCAGAGAGAGGGAAGTTTCAGGGGAGAGTCAATGATCTGTATCTTGACAGGGGCTGGACTGTACAGATGCATATGTATTTGATGGAACTGAGAATAGTTCATTTAAGATTTGTATATTTCTGGCCGGGTGCGGTGGCTCATGCCTGTAATACCAGCACTTTGGGAGGCTGAGGTGGGCAGATCATGAGGGTCAGGAGATCGAGACCCTCCTGGTTAAAACGATGAAATCCCATCTCTACTAAAAATACAAAAAAATTAGCCGGGCGTGGTGGTGGGTGCCTGTAGTCCCAGCTACTCAGGAGGCTGAGGCAGGAGAATGGTGTGAACCTGAGAGGCGGAGCTTGCAGTGAGCCGAGATCATGCCACTGCACTCCAGCCTGGGTGACAGAGTGAGACTCCTTCTCAAAAAAAAAAAAAAAAAAAAAGTGTGTATTTCATTATATATAACTTTTACCTCAAAAGAAGAAGAATCATAAACAAATATTGAGCTCTGATTAATCATATGCATGATGAAGCATTGCGGGGAAGTCTACTGATATCTGAAACTTACTTTAAGATTCATGGAAATAAGTAGGTTGATATAATACATAAACAGATGGATAAATGGAAAGATACAAAAACACAGGTAGAGCGAAAGTAACCGCAGAATCTAGGTGGTGGGTGTATGGGTGTCCACTATTAAGATTCTTTCAACTTTTCTGTATGTTTAGACATTTTCGTAATACAATCTTGGGATACAATATAAATAAACCAAAAAAAAGGTTTAGCTAATGGCAAATAATAGGAGAAAAACAGCCTGGGCACGGTGGCTCACGCCTGTAATCTCAGCACTTTGGGGGACCAAGACATGTGGATCCTTTGAGCCCAGGAGTTTGAGACCAGCTTGTGTAGCATGGCAAAATCTTGTCTCTACTAAAAATACAAGAATTAGCCAGGCATGACGGTGTATGCCTGTAATCCCAGCTACTCGGGAGGCTAAGGTGGGAGGATCACTTGAACCCAGGAGATGAAGGTTGCAGTGAGCCGAGATCACACCACTGCACTCCAGTCTGAGCGACAGGATTAATCGTAGGCAGCTTCCTATAGGTGGAAAATTTAAAACTAGTTTTGAAGAAAGTAAAGGTCAGAAATCTGAAAGAGAGAAGATGAAAGAGCACTTGAAATTAGTGTAAAAGAACTGATTCAATCAATAGATGATTTACTTATTTTATACCAAAGACTCTAATGAGCATTGGACAAATAAAGCAAATACTATTCTTAATTCACTCGTTTAGCAATAGTTACTGCATCACCACCTTGCGGTAGGCACTGTTCTAGGTGCTGAGCTAACACAGTGAACAAAACAAAAAAAAAAAATTCCTGTCCTCATGAAGCTTACATTTCAGTGGGAAAGACATGACACATGAGAGGAGGTTCGATGAGATTACATCTGAAAAAAAACCTGAAGGAAGTGAGAAAGTCTTGAAGCTATCTGGGGGAGAGTGTTCCAGGCAGGTGAAATGAAAAGTGGAAAGGCCTTGAGACAGGAATGCCTGGTATGTTCACATCCAAGGAAGTGAAGGCAGGCCAGAGTGCCTGGAGCAGAGTGAGGGAAAAAGGACCAGGAGATGAGGTCAGCAAGGGGATCGGTTTACATCATGCAGGGTCCTGGAGGTCACAGCAAGGACTTCGGTTTTTACTCTGAATGACAGGAGAAGCACTGGAGGGTTTAATGACTGCTCTGTGAGGATAAACTGCAGAGAAGCAAGAAAAGAAACAAGGGGAGGTTACTGCAAAACTTTAGGTAAGAGAAGACAGCGGTTTGAACCAAGATGGTGGCTGTGGAGGTGGTGAGAAGTGGTTGGATTCTCTTATTTTGAAGACAGAGCCAACATGATCTGGTGACAGATCTTCTATGAGGTGTGAGAGGAAGAGGAGTCAAGGATGACTTCAAAGTTTTGGACCTAAGCAACTGACAGAATGGAATTGCCATCTTTTTATAAAATTACGGGTGAAATTAAACAGCTAGGAGCTAGGGTAAAAAAAAGAGTGTGAGGGGTTAAGTGCCATAAGATTAGGCTGGTAAGGTCAGCAGGTACCAGACTATGCAAGGTTTTATAAACCACAAGAAAACCAAGTCTACACTGTATCCTTAAGGAAAATGAGAGGATAATAACTTTTTTTTTTTTTTTGAGATGGAGTCTTGCTCTGTTGTGAGGCTGGAGTGCAGTGCCACGATCTTGGCTCACTGCAACCTCCGCATCCCAGGTTCAAGTGACTCCCCTGCCTCAGCTTCCCGAGTAGCTGGGACTACAGGTGCCCACCACCATGCCTGGCTGATTTTTTGTATTTTAGTAGAGATGGGGTTTCACCATGTTGGCCAGGGTAGTCTCGATCTTCTGACCTCATGATTCGCCTGCCTGGGCCAAAGTTCTGGGATTACAGGCGTGAGCCACCATGCCCCGCTGGGAGGATAATAACTTTTTAAAGCTTGGGTGTAATAAGATGGGGTTTATGTTTTTTAAAGACCAGACTGGCTACAGTGTGGTAAATAAAGGGGAACAGGACCTGGATAGAAGGTTATTGCAAAATTCCAGGCCAGAAATGGTAACAGTTTTGGTTAGGGTTCCAGAAGTATAGAGGAAGATATGTGAATAGATTTGTGGGAAGAACCAAAAGAATTTTGTGACGGATTGATTGTTACAAAATGGTAAAGAGGGGAGGAGTCAAAGATGACCCTTTCATTTCTCAATTGAGAAACGAGGCAGATGGCGGTATCTGTGAATTGTGATAGGAAACACAGGAGGAGGAGCAGGTGCATATTTGTTTGTGTTTGTGTGTGTGTGTGTATGTGTATGTTTTGAGACAGAGTCTCACTTTGTCGCCCAGGCTGGAGTGCAGTGGTGTGATCTTGGCTCACTGCAACCTCTGCCTCCTGGGTTGGGGCAATTCGCCTGCCTCAGTCTCCCAAGTAGCTGGGATTACAGGTATGCACCACCACGCCCGGCTAATTTTTGTATTTTTAGTAGAGATGGGGTTTTGCCATGTTGGCCAGGCTGGTCTTGAACTCCTGACCTTCGGTGATTCTCCCAAAGTGCTGGGATTACAGGCGTGAGCCACAGTGCCTGGCTATATATTTATTATATATAAATATAATACACTTGTATACTATATATTTATACCTATATTCTCTATAGTATATTTATACTCTATAATATAAATATATTTATTATTTATAAATAAAATAAAGTGACAAAATTTGGGCTGAAAATATCAAATAAGGAATTATAAACATTTTAGATGGAAACTGAAGCCATAGGTATGAATGAGATGGCCTAAAGAAATGGTATACAAGAGAACCACTTCAGAGCCTTGAGAATATGAACGAAGGATGGGGAGAAGGAGCCAGAAAAGGACTGGTTAAAAGATATGAGGAAAACCAAGAAGTATCTCACCAGAAAAACTCAGAGAAACTACTAATGTAAGAAGGATGATATCAACAGTTAAGTACTGCAGACAGGTCAAGCCAATCTGAAAATAAAACGTCTACTGGATTGATTCTGTGGGTTCATTGGTAGGTAGTGCTGATAATATGGTAAATGAAAGTTTAACTGAAGTAGCAGGGGATGAAGGCCGACTGGTATGAGTTCAGCAGTGGCTAGAGGTAAGGAAATGAAGCTGGTGGGAAGCCTGGCATAGAGAGAGGGGAGCTCAGCAGCTGCAGGGATGTGGTGAGGCACAGCAGGAAACACGTCCCGAGGTGAAAGAGGATAGGTTCCTTACCACACAGGTGAGAGTACAGAAGGGTCTGCCTTAGACAGCAGGTGGGACAAGGGCAACTCTTTCGTCATAACAGGGGGGATGAAGGAAAATGACCACTGTGGATGCTGTTTATTCATTCAACAAATTTTCAGTGAACTCATACTATGTGCCAGGTATGGTGTTAGGTGGTAGGGATATAAGACTGGGTAAACACAAACAAGAGGTTAGAGTTCAGTGGATTAGACAGACAGTGCTCAAATAATCAGCCTAATAAACGACATGGGTAGGTGCTAAAGGAAGAAATGTTCTGGTTAGAGGAAGCAGCTTGTGCAAAGGCCTGTGGCAGGAGACATGCTGCGTCAAGGATTGGCAAGAAGGCCAATAGAACTGGGCTGAAGGAGGAATGGCAAGGGACAACTTTGAAGTTGCATAGGAAGGTATGTGACAGATTAGGTAGGGCCCTCTACACACACCATTCCAGACCAAGGGCTGATCTCCATCCTAAAAGTCCTCATGGAAGAACAAAAAGAGGAGTGATTGTTTTTTCCTCCTCCTTTGGGGGAAGAAAAGAGAGAGAAAATATAATGGGAGACATATGTGCCAACCAAAAGAGGTTAAATTTGATATAACAGGAAATAAAATATCACCCCAAAGTTTTTAAAGGAGAAATCATGTAATGAGAAGATTTACATCAGAATATTCTCTTTGCCTCTATTGTATATAATATTCTATTATATACAATATTTTAGACAGAGCTATACTAAAAAGAGAATGGAATTTCAGGGAAATTGAATTCCAGGTAATTTTAGTAAAAAGGTTAAAAATAATCCGCCCCCCCTCGCTTTTTTTTTGCTTGGTAAGTTGCAGGGCTGTGGAAATTGTTAAAGGACTCAATATCAATTTCCTTATAGAAACCTTCCAGTTTTTCCACACCCTTTTTGTAACTGTTGAGAAACAGTCCACAGGCAAATTTCAGTGAACAGAGTAAAATTAAAGGATGGAAACCATGTCTTTTTTTAATAGTCAATTTTGTAAAATAAAAATTCTGCCAAGCAAATCAAAATCACATTCCACAACATTAACAGTCATCCTGCATTTGCCTGGATTTAACAGCACCTGTTTCCCACAAAAATCTGTAAACGTTAAGGAAAAAAAAAAAAACCAAATCCACAATTAAACATGCAAGGTGCATAAATACTTGGTAATGCCAGAAGATATTTCCATCTGGAACATAAATTTGGAAGAAAAACTATTCACCATCTAAAATATCTAAAGACAGCACTTCACAATGTGTACATATAATATGGGGTTGCTTAAATGTATGAGGACACCTAATTCTATATTGTCTATAAATCGCTTCCTTATACAGTGCTGACAACAGGTACTCAATCCTTTATATAAAAATTGTGTATTTAATTTTTGTGCTGATACCTATTTTGAGATGAGAAGAGGAGAAAAGCAAAAGGGCTATTTAGGTACAGTAAGTTAAGGCTTTGAAGTCAGACGGGCAGAACTTTGTTATTTACTTGTGGTGTGAACTAGAACATGCTACTCTGAAATTGTTTCCAAAACTCTAAAATAGGTTTAATAATAGCAATCTTTCAGGATTGCTGTGAAAGTGAAAATTAAACAAGAAAATCTATGACTCAACTTCAAATCTACACAACAAAATGCATTTAAAAAAAACCTATGACCCAGCACAGTTAGTAGGATACAGTAGGCATTCAATTATTATTATTACCTTTCATAATGGTATGCTTGATTTCCCTTTTCTTTTCCTCCACTCCTATTTGTAAGTGTCTCAAGATAGATAGCGTATTTTATTCATTTTGTTGCCTTCTGAAATCAAAAAGCATTCTTATGCACCTGGCATTTTCTACTCAACATTTTAGCTGTTTATACAAATGTCTTACTTCCTCAGTTAAAACACAATTTCCTTGAGGACATGGGTGTTAAGCTCAGATTCTTATTCAAAGTGGGTATTCAACAAATATCTGCAAATGAATGATTAAACAAATGAATATATTAAGTAATTAAATATTGAAGGAGAAATGTCTAAGTAACATATAGCTCTGTGAATTAAAAAACAAAACAAAACACAGGAATCAATATGGAAGATTTCAAGATTCAGGTATGTTCTTATTACTGTTTCTTTCTAGGTTTTAATATACCTAGACAACCAACTCTTATTTTTAGAAAATGCTTTGAGTTCTGCTCAAAATAAAAATTATCTGGTTGAGAGAAGATCCTAAATTACAGAATGGTGTTTGCCATGGATTAACAGCAGGTAGAGCTCTCTACCATTAGAGTAAAGGCCAGTGAGTACCGATAAAATGACAGCAATAACAATGATGCTGATGCTGGACTGCATTTATGGAATATTATTATATAGCAATTATTGCACTTATTATACTTTATCTATACAATCCTAGCAATTGTCCAGCAAGCACTGTTAATTTAGTGCCCACGGTCACACTGTGTTTCGTAACACTCCACAACAGCCACCTGTCTCCAATCCACTCCAACCCTGCCCCGAGTTTGAATTAGTTATTTCTCCCTATGTGTCTTCACAGAACCCTGTACAATCCCTAACAGGGTACCTTTGACACTGTATTGTAGTTGCTTGTTTATTCCTTGAATCCTCTGAAGGAAAGTGAACTATGAGCCGAAGTCTTACTGATGCTGTATCCCAGCTCCAAGAGCCCTGTGTCTGGAACACATTCATTTGTGGAATGGAGGGAGGGGTGAATGTATGGGTGAAGTAGAAGTGGTGGAGCTACTTCCAACCCATGCCTGTCTGATTCCTAAGCCTCTACTTTTTATTCTATTCTATGCTCTCCGTCAAGTAATAACCCCATTTTGTAAAGCTGTATTATTTGTAAATTTCATTTCATTCAAGATTTCTATTAAAAACTAGGGGATTTCTTCTCTCCACAAATCAGATGTTCATATACCAAATCATTGCCAAATTTACCAACTGATTTGATAAGCTGGCACTCTGAAAACCATCAGATCTACATTTTATGTTTAGAGTAAAGTCAAAAAGGCAAAGTTTGTCAATGCCAATAACTGTAGACTCATTCATGTAACTTCCATAGTCCTATTAATGATATTGTATGGACATACATTATTGCTTTTGGGGCTTAAATAAAGTGGGTAGAATATTTGGAAAGTTTTTGAAAAATCCACTGTCATGCTCAGGGTCAGGTTCCAACTCCAGCTGAGGGCTGAGGGGAGTGGGTGGATGTGGGGCAGGGAGCTGGAAGAACACTCAAGAGACAGCAGGTAGATGAGACATGGCTTTATTCAGCGGCCTCTTCACAGGGTTAGTGTTACATTTATACACTACACAAACAATAGCTGCTGAGAGCCAGGTAGGGAGCTTCTCTATGCTTTGTCTACATGGCTATGATTATATAAGATATGGTACTGTGCGCTTGCGCCCCAATCCCGCTGAGTCATCTAGGCAGTTTACCTCAGCCTATGCCTGCTGCCCTATATATGCTCGAATGCAGCACAGTCATATTCGTTACATCCACTTAATTCCACTAAATCAACTTTTCAATAATGGGGTGCATAAATCTGTTAAACTACTTAAGTTTTAAAGGCTAATTTTAGATCATCTATCACAAAAAATCTAAAAACTTACCTGCTTTCTGGATGTCAACGCTCAAAATTACACACATAAGTTAGCTAAAGTCAGTTTTCTAAAGTGAATATGCTGTCTAGGAATTGCATTATATTCAGAATGTATTTGAGAAAGACATATTTCAATTATAAAATTGCAAAAGGAATCACCTCAATTCATCATCTTGCCCAATTTCAGAGCACAAAAAGACAATTTAGAGGCCCCTAAGTCATTTTTTTAAGTATGGACTTCAAAGGAGGAGGAAACTCCAAGGATCACTGATCTGACAGCAACCAATGCAAACATCTAGGTTGTCACAGTCAATCCACTTTAATTATCAACAAGTTTTTAACCATTTCTGACCAGTCATTTGGAGCTGACCTCTGACAAGTACTTACAAGTCATCGAAATCTCATTTTATTTTATAGCCTCATATTTGTTATTGGGCTAATCTTTACCTGTTCTGCATCACACAACAGCTTAAATATTTGAATGGCCCAGCAATAAATTTCCATGGTCCCCCTGGGTCAGTCAGATGTTAGCTGTTAAGTAAAGCTAAAAGGATCTAGGCTTCATAAATTTCCTTCAGGGTCCACATTTGCTCTTACAGGCTAGGCTTTCAAGCCCAAACATCTTTATAGCTATGTGCAGTGATTTATTAACTCCTCCTTGTTTTTATCCAAAAAGATCAATCACATATGTATCAATAAGCCAGTGTGCTGGTGACTGTTTTTTATTGTACATATAACCACCTGCCTTTAATACAAACTTGTGTCTCAAGCTTTTCTAAGTGCTTGCTGGAGTTTAACAACCTTCACCTGTTTCTAATTTGGTATAAAACATATGGTTTAGTTCTGCTATTTAGTTCTAAGCCAGCCTTTCCTCTTTTGGACCCAACAATATAAAAGAAAACAAATCCAGGGCACAAAATTCTGAAGTTGTAGGATGTTACACATGTACACACACCATAATGACTTGCCCAGTTACTTCTGAAAAGCATCTTCACAGAGAAATATTTTACAGTTGTGAAACTATTATACTTCTTTGAAAACATTAGATGTGTCCTATATTACTCTTGAGGGTTCTAAAAATTACGTTCAAACTGTGAAAATGACAGTTTACTCTTAGTGCCTCAAAAAAGATAACAGCTATATCTAGAAACCTATGAAGTCAGGAAAGAGAGTTCCTATCTTTATACTGAGGAATCTACATCTGGCCAGGTGAAACCAATATTTTCTTTTCCCTTCCCTTGTCCTTCTCTAAATTAGACCACAAGTTTAAGTAAGAGGCAGGGTGCCAGTGGGGAGAGAACCACAATATAACAGCATGGTAAAGTCAATACTAAATTAAGAGTGTCTGGGTGATAGGCCAGGGAGGAGAAAATCCTCAGGAAGAAATGACTAATATAAATGTCTAGGAGAGGCAGAGAAGTCAAAACAGCCTCCCACAGCTCCACCAGATTTCTTTCCTACACATATCTCCTTTTCCAGTGATGGTAGGATCTGACAACACTGGCCACAGCTGGCATTGAACCTCCTCTTCAGACTGCTCTCACCCTTCAGGGCCCAGTGCAAATGCTCTATCCTCTCTGAAGCCTTCCCCTAGTCCCGAAAAAAGTGAGGTGCTTCCATGAGATATCAGTATTTATTCATCATTTGGGAGCAGGTAATCACATTAGGCTTTGTTTTACAATCATGTTTACATGTCTGTCTCTTGTACAATGGTCTAACAGAGCAGGTATTGAATAAATGTTCACTGAATTGTACTGTTAGTTTGCAAAGACTTTGTAAAAATGAAGCCACCAAAAGCACACTTAAAAATCAATTTTTATCAAAATAAAAGATACATATGGTTGAAAAACCAAATTGTTCTACAAGCCTGATATTAAAAACATTAGTTTACATGTTTATTAGTTAAAATACCCTAGAGCTTTATCTCCATTCCTAGACCTCCAAGCTTATTATTCTCATCACTTTAGGCTGCTTTTTTCCCCTGGTATTTTCCCTCTATGTTTCTCATTAATATCCTTTTATTCCTGTTTCTCGACTCGATGGCTTTAAAAATGATCTACTGACAACATATTGGGGAAGATGAGGATATAGCTCTCTTACACACTGCTTCCCCACCTCTTCCAAAATACCCACACTTCCCCTTCCTCCCATCTGTTCACTAGGGTCAACATCATAATTTTTGGTTAAATCAGTATGCAACGTTACAGTATTATAACCATGTTATTTTTTTGAGCTGAGCCATATAATGTATCATATTTTAATTCTTTTAAACTTGGTTTTTCCATGGAGTTAATAACCACCTAGTTTTTTCATTTGCTAAATTTATGTACCTCTCACTAATTTATTCCCAGAACCCCTGGAAGCAAGGAAAATTCCCTCTTGCTACAGTTAAATCCTCTTTCAATTTCACTCTTTTTGGTGCCTTTGTCCTCTTGCTCCATTAGACAGTGCGGGAGCTGATCATCTATGGTTTCCCTTCACCCTGAGATCCCTTCTTTTCCTTGAATAATATTTTCTTCTTACTTGGTTTATTCCTTTATATTAATAGAGTCCATCTTCCAGAAGTTTCCTAAGAAAGGTGCATAGGACTTTCATGCCTGAAGTCTTTTTTCTACCCTTTTATTTGACTGATAGCTTGATACAAATACAGGTTATAGAAATAATTTTCCCTCAGTACTTTGAAGGATTGTTCCATTGCTTTCTAACTTTCAGTGCTGCCTTTGAGGAGTAAGATTTTATGACTCCTTTTCCTTTGTATGTACTTTATTTTTCTGCAAGCTTTTAGAATCGTCACTTTACCTCTAGAATTCCATAATTTACCAGTGATGTGCCTTTTAAAATGTTATTGTGGGCTTTTAAAATGTTATTGTGTCAGACACTCGCTGGGCTCGGCTCCTTCCACTTGAAATCAAGTATTTTAATTATTAGAATTTTCTTGCATTATTATTAGTTGGATAATTTCCTACCTTCCCTTTTCTGTTTCTTGCACTCACTGCTATCTGGATTGTTGGATCATTAAACATTTGAGGAATTCCTCTAATTTCTTATCTTTTCTTTCTTATCTTTGATCTCTGTTTGGCTTTTTTTTTTTTTTTTTTTTTTTTAAGAGAAAAACAACTTTACCTCCAACCTTCTGTTGAATTTTTAAAAAAATTTCCATCATTTTAATTTGCCAAGTTTCATCTTTTACTGAATGTTCATTTTTATACCATCTTGTTTTTGTTCTTGGATACAGTACTTTCCCTTGTCTCTTTGAAGATATTATTTAAAGTGTCCTAAAAAAAAATCCCAACAAACTATTGCTTTTTATTTATCCTTGTAATCCTTCTTTCCTCCACATTTCTTTTTCATGATTTTGGCTCCTATATTTCACATGAGAAGTTTCCTCAAATGTCTGGCAATTCTTTGGTTAATCATTTTTAAAAGCAAGGCACTAAAGAGCACACATATTGAAAGATGTTCATTGACAGGACTGGCCAAAAGGCAGGTTTCACTCTGGGGTTATTACCAGAGGACTGGAAGTTTCATATGGAAATGTACAACTCTAAGAAGCTGTATGTATTTTTTCTTGCATAATTTTTCCACATTCTTGTATGTACAATCAATTCCTTTTTTCAGCTGGCACCTCTGCCCTCAGTTATGCTAGCTGTCCCTGAATCCAGGGTTAGTCTAGTTCGACCTCTCAAGAGTAAACTTCAGGTTTTCTGCTGGTGTAGGGAGAGGTAGTTGCATGAAAGGGGTTGTCAGGGTATACTGGTTTCTAATACAGACTTCCAGACATACCCAACTCACCTTAAAAGACTCCTGGCCTCCAATTCTGAGACTTTCTGGACTTCTGCAGCATGAATCAGCTTGCTTCTTAATCTTTCCCCTTGCAAGTTCTTAGATTTTCATTTTTCTAGTCTGCTACGTCAGTTGCTACTCTTTCACCTGCTGTTCAGTTCTCACAATTTTGTTGATTTCACAGTTTCTCTGCTCTGGAGGTTGCCACTCCTGTTCCTTACTTAGGCTTTTTAATTTTTTTTTTTTTTTTTTGAGATAAGAGTCTTGCTCCGTAGCGTAGGCTGGAGTGCAGTAGTGCAATCTCGGCTCACTGCAGCCTCTGTCTCCCGGGTTCAAGCAATTCTCCTCCCTCAGCCTCTCGAGTAGCTGGGACTATAGGCGCATGCCGCCATGCCCAGCTAATGTTTTTGTTATTTTAGTAGAGATGGGGTTTCACCGTGTTGCCCAAGCTGGTCTCGAATTCCTGAGCTCAGGCAATCTGCCCGCCTCGGCCTCCCAAAGTCCTGGGATTACAGGCATGAGCCATCACGCCTGGCCTGCTTTTTAAATTTTAATCCCTGTAGTGTTATTTCATTGGCATTTTGGTGAGAAAAGATAAGCACACTTGTTCAGTCATAAGTTTGACGTTTACTACTAGTGATTAAAATAGCAGCCTTTGTTTCCTTGTCAGGCTCTGTGTGCTGGGCTTTATATGTACCGGCTAATTCTTAAAACAACCTTGGGACAGAGACTGCTGATTGTGCCCCATGCCCATTCTCCTCCTCTTCTGTTGTTAACAGAACCCCTGAAGTTTAAAAGCCACTTAGAAAAAAGACATTTCTCAACCTCCTACGGAGGTCCTTAGAGGAGTCCTTAGAGGAGGGAGGAATGCCCATTTCCTATTGGCTGCATAATGACCGACATTCCAACAACCATCTTGGACCATGAAGGCCACACTCCAGGGATGGCAGAGCAGAGACCTTGAAGCAGCCTGCATTTCCTGAAGCATTTACAGAACTGCCACTCCAGCCGTGGATTACTGATCCCTGGATTTTTATGCATGATAATAAAATTTTATTTAAGTTATTGTTAATTTGAGATTTCCATTACATACAAACTCCGCAATGACACTATTCCCCATACAGAAGCTTGGAGAAGTGACTTGCCCAGGGTTAAGGTGATAAAGAGCTGGATTCTAACTCAGGTCTTACACCACAGTGCGTATTTTTAACAAAAGGCTTTCTTTAAATTATTGTATCTTGGAATCACATACATATGTATGTCATAATTTGAGGGTTGAGCATGGTTACTATGTCAATAAATAATACAAACTTAGGAGTCAGAATTCTACGTACGCTTCTACTAGACGTAAGAATAATTTATTTCATGAATTTTACTTAGCTAAATGACAGAAACATGTTTCTCTGTCATACAAAAATACTTATATAAGTTTTTTGCCAAATTTGAATATAATACTAGAGACACTCTAATTTAAAATACAGACTTTAGCCCAGACATATGGGTGTCCTCCAGAACATATAACTTCCTATTGAAGATATATACCAATATATTAAGATGCTCTTTACAAAAAACCTAGTGATTACAAACATAAGATCCAAACAAAATGTCACAGTGGCTTACACACAGTAAAAGCCCACTAAGTATTTATTAAATGAATATAAACAAATCGGTTATTGATTCATTTGCTGAGAAATATTATTTCCCAGTTGCCCCTCAACTTACAATCACGCCCTCATTTTTGTTCCTGATGAGCAACAACTCATCTGATACTTTTTCTTCCTTTTTTTAAAAAAAAAAATTAAAGAACATTTTAAATAATAGTACCCACTTCATTTTAAAATTAGAGAATAATGACCTACATACTCACTACTCAGACTTGACAATATATATTATTTTTTAGTTAAAATAAATAAAATATTACAGATCAAGTGAGCCCTCTTTGTTTACGAATTCTGGGACTCCCCCTTCCTCCATTAGTTATGATGATTTTAACCTTAAGTGACAGAAAAACCAAATCACTGATTTAAAGAAGAAAGAGAATGAAGACAGACTGGTTCCAGAAATGGCTAACTCAGAAACTTTATTACATTATTTGGGACCCAGGTCTTCCCATCTTTCCACTCTGCCATCCTTAGAAAATTGGGCAAGGCCCATTCATGATCACAGGATGGTTGGTACACAATCAGGTCTCACCTGTAGAGACAACATCTAGTAGGAAATGGCAGACTTTTCTCCTGTGTCTCCTTTTTTATAACTTTTTATTAAAGTATAACATACAGATAGATAAGAGCAAAATCCCTTAATTTTCACAGAATGAATACTTTCATGAAACCAGCACCTAGACCAAGAAATTGAGTATTACCAGCATCATAGCCACGAGTCTGTCTTAGTGCATAAAACTATTCCCAGCAGTACCTCATAGAACTGGCCAGAATTGTGAATCAACTCCTAAATCCATCACTGTTGAGTGGAATGGGATCACCACGATTAGTAAAAAGCCAGTTGTGGTTCACTCCCTGGCACTGAGACTGGAACCCACTTTCCACATAGCCAAGAAGAGAGTTATTACTAACAACAGGGAGCTCTTGAGAAACAGAAATGGCTATGGTTAGGTAACCAACAGCACCTGTCACATCCTCTCTCCACAAGCCACTTCTTTTATAAATTTGGTTAATACCTGTGTTTAATGCTTTTCATACTTTTAAAATACAAGTGTTTCTATGAAAAACAATGAACCACACATACCATTCTGCAACTTACTTTTTTTTCACTCCATACTGTTTTCTGAAAGCTGGTTTTGTCTATATATGTATCTAAAATATTCCTTTGAACTCCTGATTAGTATTCCATCTTATGGACGTTCAATATTTTATTTCTCCACTCCCTTACTAAAGGGGATTCAGGTTGTTTCTTTTTTCACCAGTACAAGTAATGATGTACTTAACATCTTTTTATGCCCTCCTTTGAGCAAGTTTCTCTAGGGGACATACTTCCGAACAGTATGTACTAGAAACCATTTTACTAGATTCTGCCAAATGGCTGGTGCTGCTAACCCTAGAGAACAACATGTAGCCTTGGAAGTATTTTTTCTTGAACTCTCCGTGACACAATTTGTGAATATAATGTAGATAATAACAGCATTAATCTCATACTGCTTTTGTGACAATTCACGTGTGTACGTGTATAAAATTTAGAACAGTACCTGAAAGATCTCAAGAGCAACTATAATTTTCTGAGTGATTACTATTATTGCTATTAATCTTTGTATTACTAGAATATAATACAAGGCCTATTTATATCCACTGTAATTTTTTACTGTGTCAACTTGGCTAAGCTGGAAATATTTCCCAGAAGACCACTGCCTATATGGATACAGGTTACAGATGAACAAAAGATAAATTTTGGTAAGATTGGAAGACAGAATTCACTTCGTTGTCTTCCAAAGATAATAACTGGCCACTGCAGCAGCCACTACACTGGCATGTTGACAGGGCATGGTGTTAGACACAGTAAGACAAAGGTGCAAGGCTGCTTGCAGATTCCATTTGGTCTCTGTGCTTCCATTCTGCATCTAGCTCTTGTTCCCAGCTGCTGGTCCTACTGACCAATACCAACTCCCTTTTCACTACCAGATGCAGTGGCAACAGCCTTCCATAGATGTCTCCACCTGCTCTCCTTTGGGGTGCCACTCAGCAGCTGGATATACCTCACTTCCTACTTCTTTGCCTGAGTTGTCTACCTGCACCAGAGATTCAGAAGGGCTGGGGTAGTGACCTTTCTCTGATCTCCAAGCCCAGTTTTTGAACTCTTATTTCTGTAGCTTCTTGCACAGTTGCATATGATCTTGTTCCGATAATAAATCCATCAGACCATAATATTCACATTAATTCTGCTTTTCTGACTGAAACGTGATTGATATAATACCCTTTGATAATTTTTTAATTGAGTGGTTTGTCTTTTAACCATTTTCCCTAAGGGTTCTTACATTGGAATTTTTTCTTTTTCTTTTTTTGCTATTTATGTGCTAAAATTTTCACTCACCAAACTCATTTCTGATATACTTTCATATAATTGTTAGTTAATCTTTCTAGGGTTGCAGTAATGTGCGTGATATTCTTCTTACTGTCAAGTAACTTCAACCAAACCCTCCATGCCTGCTGATTGTTACCCTATGTTTTCTATTTCCACTTAACACTTGCATTTTAAAATCCAGTGTGTTGGCCAGGCATGGTGGCTCACACCTGTAATTCCAGCACTTTGGGAGGCCAAGGCAGGCGGATCACAAGGTCGGAAGATCGAGACCATCCTGGCCAACATGGTGAAACCCCATCTCTACTAAAAATACAAAAATTAGCCACATGTGGTTGCACGTGCCTGTAATCCCAGCTACTCAGTAGGCTGAGGCACAAGAGTTGCCTGATCCCAGGAGGCAGAAGTTGCAGTGAGCCAAGATCGTGCCACTGCACTCCAGCCTGGGCAACAGAGTGAGATTCCATTCCCTCCCCACAAAAAAACAAAACAAAACAAACAAAACAAAAATCCAGTGTGTTGTTGTTCTTCTATTTCTTTCTTTTTTTTTTTTTTTCTTTTGAGATGGAGTCTCACTCTGTCACCCAGGCTGGAGTGCAGTGGTGCGATCTCGGCTCACTGCAAGCTCACACCATTCTCCTGCCTCAGCTTCCAGAGTAGCTGGGACTACAGGCGCCCACCACCATACCTGGCTAATTTTTTGTATTTTTAGTAGAGATAGCATTTCACTATGTTAGTCAGGATGGTCTCGATCTCCTGACCTCGTGATCCGCCCACCTCGGCCTCCCAAAGTGCTGGGATTACAGGCGTGAGCCACCGCGCCCAGCCGCTTCTATTTTTTTTGCTGCAGATCTAGTGCTGCTATTTGTATATTTTAGTTAGTCATTATGGGTCAAAGCTCTTCTACTTGGCTATAAGCAGAGAACACTTGATTGTGCCTGGGGAAAAAAAGACTTACAATATACTGCAATGAATTATTTCAAATTCAAAAACAACTTAAAAATATATATACAAATAGTGTAATGCCAAATCAGAAGAGCATAAGGCATAGCTAAACAAGGTATGTATGTATGTGTGTGCATCCATTCAGATCTGTGTTTTTCACTCTCATTTTTATAATGTTTATATTTTTCTTTGATAAAGGTCTTTCACTGTTTTTATTTTATTTTATTTTTTTAATTTTGAAACGGAGTTTTGCTCTTGTTGCCCAGGCTGGAGTGCAATGGCACGACCTCGGCTCACTGCAACCTCTGCCTCCTGGGTTCAAGCGATTCTCCTGCCTCAGCCTCCCAAGTAGCTGGGACTACAGGTGCCCGCCCCCACATCTGGCTAATTTTTGTATTTTTAGTAGAGACAGAGTTTTGCCATGCTGGCCAGGGTGGTCTCAAACTCCCAGCCTTTGGTGATCCACCTGACTGACTCAGCCTCCCAAAGTGCTGGGATTACAGGTGTAAGCCACCGCGCCTGACCTCACCCTTTTTATTAAACATATTGCGAGGTGCTTGTATTGTATTCCTTTTCAATTTGTAAACTTTTATTCCCTTTTTTCAAATATGTAAACTTCATTTCTTTTTCTCATATAATTCTATTGGCCAGGGCCATAAGTACAGTATTTTATTGTAAAGATAGCTGGCATCCTTATCTGCCTTCTGATTTTAGTGGAGTACTTATAAAGTTTCACTATTATTAAGTCCAACGCTTGCTATAGGTTTGTGACAATCATCTTTTGGCATTTTAAGGAAATTTCTTTCATTTTCTACTTTACAATGAGTTCTTATAACAACTGCTACTACTATTATTGGCCAACATTTGACGCTTTACCAAGTACCACATATATTTTACATGTATTCACTCATTTAATCCAGCTAGACACCCTATGAAGTGGGTACTGTTATCTCTCCATTTAACAATGAGAGTAAGGCACATAGGATGATCAAGTAATTTGTCCAAAGTCACACAATGTATTAGTTTTCTACTACTGCTTTAAAAAATAAAACAAGCTAAGCATCCATTCACTCATTTACTATCTCATGGTTTCTATAGGTCAGAAATCTAGCCACATTATAGATGGGTTCTCTGCTCAGGATCTAAGAAGGTCTAAAATCAAGATGTTGGCCAGGCTTCTCATGTGTAGCTCAGGGTCATCTTCCAAGCTCATTCAGGTTGCTGGCAGAATTGAGCTCTTTGTGGTGGTAGGGCAGAGCTAGTTCCTTGCTAGCCGTCAGCCATATTTCACTCCCAGGTCTTAGGAGCCACCCTCAGGTCCTAGCCCAAGGCTCCCCCGATGAGTTCTGTTTGCTTTCCTGTGGGCTACCAGAAGAGCATCTGCTACTGCTTCTTGGCTCTCAAGGGTTGACTTGATTAGGTCAAGCCTATACAGATAATTTTGCTTTATATTAACTCAAAGTCAAATGATTAGGAACCTTAATCATGGGAGTAAAATTCTATTATATTCATCTCTCAATATCTGTGGAGGATTGATTCCAGGACCCTTGTGGATGCCAAAATCCAAGTAAGCTCAAGTCCCTGATATAAAATTTGTATTTTAATATAACCTACATATATAACTTACATACCTAAGTTCTATATACTTTAAATTATCTCTAAATTACTTATAAAACCTAATATAATGCAAATGCTATGTAAATAGTTATGTCTGTTGTTTTTAAATTTGTATTTTTTTTTTTTTTTTTGCATAAACCATGTCCCCAGGAAATTTGGAATTTTTTTCCTTTTCCATGAGTTGTGTTAATTCTAACTCCAGTAGGCCTAATGCTTGAATAAGCAACTAATCAATAAATTATTTTCATGCTCAGAATTTCAGGTTTTTGTACTCTAGCAAAGCTTGGTCTTATTTCTTACTGTATGAAAGCTTAACAGCAATGTGATTTAAGGTTTTGTTTTGTTTTTTAACTGGGAGATATAAGTGATTTAATTCATGGGTACTTCCAGAACCTAATAGACAATCCCATTGCCTTTACTTTTCTAATTAAAGAATTCCTACATACTTTGAAAATAAAAAATGTTTGTATTTTTTAAAATTTTTGTGTTGTTACTTTTTGTTTGTTTTTGTCTAAATATTTTCTATCCGTGGCTGGTTGAATCTGCAGATTGAGAGGGCCGACTATTATTCAAAAGTCTTGCTCACACTGAAGGGGAAGATATTTATAGGGACATGTACACCCGGATAGTGGGAATCTTGAGTGCCGTTTCAAATTCTGCCTACCATTTACACTAAATAACAGTCTGGATTCAAACTCTCGTTATCTGGTTCCAGAATTTAAGTCCCCCCTACCCCTTTCTTTGGGACGGGGTCTTGCTCTCTCAGCCAGGCTGGAGTGTAGTGGTGTGAACACAGCTCACTGCAGTCTCAACCTCCCAGGCTCAAGTATTCTCCCACCTAAGCCTCTTGAGTAGCTGGGACTTACAGGAGTGCCACCACACGCGGCTAATTTTTGTATATTTTTTGTAAAGACAAAGTCTTCAAACGTCGCCCAGGCTGGTCTCTAACTCCTGGGATCAAGCAATCTGCCCGCCTCAACCTCCCAAAGTGCTGGGATTATAGGCGTGAGCCACTGTGCCCTGCTGAGAATGTATGTTCCTAATCAAAACCCATATTGCCTTTCTAAATAAGTATCCAATTTTATTGAATGCTTTTTTTTGTATTTATTGAAATGATATATTTTTCTTAATCTCTTAATGGGTGTTATTTGGAAAGCTTTTTAAATGTTGAGCCATTGACTCTTCCTGAATTGCCAGATTCAGCTTGCGTATGTTTTGTTTTGTATGTCTTTCATACAAAAGTGGCAACTTAGCATGAAAGACATTTGTCTATAACTTTGTGCTTTGTTCTATTGTCCTGTTCAGGTTGTTTTATCAAATTCACACTTACTCAGTTTATTAAATGCTTTCAAGGAAAAAGCTGGCTTCAGTGTTCACCTTATTTCTTTAGGTTCTTGCCTTTCCTCAGTTTTTGACCTAAGTATTCTTTATTTTCTTGTGAACTAATCAATATATTAAAGAATTTGTTTTTCCCAGGCAGTTTCAGTGTTGGTCAAGATATCTGTGCTACTATACTCTGGAAACAGCCCCTATTCATTTTTCCCATTTCTTTTCGGATCAATTTTGTTATTTTATATTTTTTTCTAAAAAAGACTATTCCACCTACCTTTTAAAAACTGTTTACAATATGTTCTTATGAGTTTTCAATCTGTGTGGCACCTGTGTCTCCTTTTTTTGTTCTTAATACTGTGTTTTTTTTTAACTCAGCCACCATGTTTTGAATATTTCTTTCTTACCATGTCCTCTAATCTTTATTCCTAGAATTCCTATTAGATATATGTTAACACCTCTCAATCATTTTCCATGTCCTATAACTTCTTTTATGCACATCCACATGTGAAACTCATGACAATGAATCACGCATGGCATTTCTAATTTAATTTTCTTTTTTTTTTTGAGACAGGGTCTCACTCTGCTGCACAAGTTGAAGTGGGGTACTGGCAGGATCATGGTTCACTGCAGCCTTGACCTCCTGGACTCAAGTGATCCTCCCACTTCAGCCTCCTGAGTAGCTGGGTACCATCACACTAGGTTAATTTTCTATTTTTCATAGGGATGGGGTCTCAGCATGTTGCTGAGGCTGAAGTCTCAAACTCCTGGGCTCAAGTGATCCTACTGCCTTGGCCTCCCAAAGTGATCAGATTACAGGCATGAGCCGCCATGCCCAGACTAATTTAACATTTTAACCTTTCATTTCATTGGCTAATTGAGAGGATAAACACTACTTACTGTTCCTTTGCTTCAGTCTTGTCAAACAACTAGGTCCTGATTCAGTATATTTTTGCAGGAGTGAGAACTAAACATTAGTTAGATATTCTGAGCAGTCAATTTTAACTTGATTCTAAAACTTTTAAAAGTACTTTCCAGTCAATTATCGAGTCTTTACTCTTAATGACAAATTGACACTTGAGATAGGTACCAAACCACCTATTAACCAATCTTATTTTTGCTTAAAATCAGATTGTACTTCTTTCTACCCCTAGGGATACCTAATGAATCTTGCAATGTATTTACTCATGAGACAAGGGCATGCCAGGTAAAGAAAGGAGTGCTATTAAATAAAAGGCATGAAACAAGGTAATTTTTGTTATCTCTGAAACTAGGTAATAAGCTGATAATATGCTAACTTTCTTAGTCTGTTTCATAAAAATATATGGCGTGAAGTCTATTTATATGGTAGATATTCAGCAGTATTTACAGAATTTAAACTGTCCATTCCTTTTAAAGACAGAACATTTTTAATTGTTGTTATTGTTCTTTACTAAATCACAAAGACCTATCAATAGAACAGTATCTGTCACATACTATGTACTAATTAAACATTTAATGAATGCATGAATAGGTGAACAGGTTCATTTGTATATTTATCATTCTGAGACCATGAATCTTGATTTTGAATTAGTATTTAATAATACAAAACTGAGTTAGTGTCTATTACAAATTGCATACTACAAAAAAGGGCAGTTTCCAATTAAAATAATACAAAAATAGAAAAGGAAATTTATTTGAACTGCATCATCTTAGAAAGGAATACTATCTATCATCTTCCCATAGAAATTGCTGAGTGAAATAACATGCTATTTACCAAATTCCTCCTAAGCAACTATGAACCTCTCATTTTGTGATTTATATAGAAACCATGAATACAGAAACCAGAATATAATATAAAATTCTTATAACTCTCACACAGAACATGACTCAGCAAATTCAATATTAGGAGGTGTCCAAAATGTTTTTCCTCTAGTAACTAATTTGTTAAAGCTGGAAATGACAAAACTGTGCACTACACACTCAAAAATAAATATTCCCTGTATGGAACATCTTACCACAGAAGTTGTCTCAATAAATTCGTCATCTACACATTTAAAAGAGTTTAAGTATAGGTGTCAATCAAACTCCAAGAGACCTGTCACTTCTCATTAGCTTACCAACCTTATATTTATACAAATTAAAATAATAAAAAGCTTCTGTTGCTTACTGGTGTGTTTAATTAATTTACAACAGTAAATTCCCATAACTAACTACAGTTAACACTTCTAGTATTTCATCACTAGACTCTCCACATCATGAACCTGGGAGCCATCATTTATATTAATGGGAGTAACTAACGGGCATCATGGGAAGAATTAATTCTTTTGTAAGTCTTTTTAAAGGTTTCCAATAATATAAATGAATAGCACTCAAAACTCTAGGCATTATTAACACCAATCTTTGCTCAAAAGGAAATATGGCAAACTGCTACTATAAAATTAAAACCAATCAAGAAGCCAGAACCAGTGTATGAAAATGACATGAATTATAAGAAAAAGTAACCACCCACATCAACCTTATATTAATAAAAAGAAAGACGCTAGGTACAGAGAAACAGGTATCCTAGTCTTTAAGAAAGTAGCCTTTAAAAAGTGTTAAATAAAACAATGGGCCAGGGGCATGTAGCTCACGACTGTAATCCCAGCACTTTGGGAGGCCAAGGCAGGAGAATCACTTTAGCCCAGGAGTTCAGGACCAGCCTGGGCAACATAGGGAGAATTCATCTCTACAAAAAAATAAAATTAGAAAAAATAGCTGAGCATGCTAGCATAAGCCTATAATCCCAGGTACTCAGGAGGCTGAGGTGGGAGGATTGCTTGAAACCAGGAGGTCAAAGCTGGTATGATTACACCACTGCATTCCAGCCTGAGTGATAGAGTGAGACCTTGTTTCAAAAAAAAAAAAAAGAAAGAAAGAAAATAATGTTGCACAGAAATAAAGGCTCTGAAAGGGACAGTACAAGAGGACAGAGGCTCTTTAAACAAATATTAACTATATAATTTTGAATAATTCCAGAACACAATAATGGTAATTAAGAGATAATGTTTAAATATCTATATAATACAGACGTAATAAATATCTGTAGGATGCATATCTGTAAGAGCTACTCAACAGTCCAGTATATAACCAGGATTGAGGTTCTTAGGTTGAGTGGGATTCCTGCAGATTTAACTGTATTATTAAACTGCTGTTTGAAATAAATGAACTAACTGAAACTCTCACAAGCCAAGGATGAGAGTTTCTCTTCCTCTATGTGCTCACTGAATCTGGTACTAAATAGACATCCTAATTTTTGCCAGTCTGATGGATACAAAATGGCATCTCCTTCTGGTTTTAACATGCATTTCCTGATTATTAGTGAGGCTAAGTATTTTTCTTATGTTATTAAACATCTAGGGTTTGTTCTTCTGTAACAGCTTCTTCATATATTATGTCCATATTTTTATTAGGTTGATTGCTCCTTTACTTGTTGATAAAGGTTTTAAAAATATATATTCTGGATCCTGACATTTGGTGAATCTAAAAGCTATGAATTATAAGCAAGGTTTTTTTCTTAAATCAAACTTACAGACCATTTCTCATAATATGGTCTTGTTTCTGTGATTTATTTAAGAAATACTTTCTAAATCCAAAACCAAAGATTTTTGAAATTCTAAAAAGTTATGAGTCTCATTTCTACTGGAATAATATAAGATAAATTCAACTACAAAGGAAAAATTAATATTGTGACTACTAGGTTCATTTATGAGTATACAAATATTTACTGAGTGACTATTACATGCAAAGGTCATTTTATATAAATTCTCTCTATTCTTCTCCACCTTTCTGTGAATCCATTATCTTTGTTTTCCAAAAGACTATTCTGAGGCTAGAGAGGTAGAATAAACTGATTCAAGGTGTATCTGATGCCAAAGGTCTTTCAGAAGAGTGAAACAGGAAAGCCATGGTTTTTCCTTTCCTAATTTAGAATACACAAGTTTTATTATTTAAAAGCCAACAAGGCTCATCTCTGTTAGATAGTTACATGTGCAAGAAACTCTGTTTAAATCAAATTAGTCATATATTTATTACAACCAATTTGTGATCCAAAATACTTTATAGATAGCTTCCTGTCCTTCGAATAAATGTATTTTAATATTAACCACTTAAAGCTAGTAATCTTTGAAAGTAAGTTTAATTTTTACTTAGACTAAATATTAAATTATAAACATACTCTTCGCTTATATGTGCCTAAATGTTAACTGTTCAGCAATGTAAAGTGAATTCACTTACGAGGCAAGGTGAGAAAGTGGAAGCTTTGGTTCATGGAAAGGTGTAGTATCTGCTTTGTGCCAGTGTACGTGTTTCATTACATCTGGGTCACTTGGAAGCTCCTAATCCTATTCCATACCCAGCAGCTCAGATGCTTAGGGGCCATCTCATCAAGCATGCGTCTGCTGGCTACCTCCAACCCAACCCTGCGCTGATCTCTAGCATGGGTCTTATTATGTGGAGAATGACTCTCTGCTGACTTGCTGTGCATCCTGATGCCAGTTCAGAGCCAGGTAACTTTACCTAATTCTAGTATCTTCTGCAGTGACTAATATGTCCTAGTGCTCAATAAACACAGTTGGCTTTCTTGTGATGTCCCCTCTTATAATTTAACTATCTTGTGATTTAACTATATATGAATTAAACGTTATATCAGTTTTTCATTTTCAATGAATTAGAGAAGAAAAGCAATTATTAAAAACTAATTGATCACTTAACCTGATTCAGAAATTACTTTTGGTGATCATCCTTACTAATTGTAAATAATCTAAAAGAGAGGTATAAAAATATGGTAGTTAAAACTATCTGGATTAAAGAGTGACATAAATTTGTTTTATAATGATACCATTACCCGGGACATAAATGTTATTATCCTTAGAAAATTGTCTAGAGAACTATTATAATGAGATGCTTTTGGAAGCTAAATTAATTTCACATCTACCTAAAAATAACTTTTACTCTTTCCTTCCATTCATTTTTGTCAGAAAACCAAAATATTCCCCAGATTACCTACTGCAAACTCTCTGGCTTGATATAATTACCCTCATTCTCCCATTCTTTGCTTACCAAAAGATTCAAACATGTAAGAATTAAAGACAGAGCTACTTTCATGCAACATCAATAAAATAAAGCTTTATTTATTAAATTCGATGATTAATTCATATCAGAACACAAAGCATCTATGCTGTCCTATGATAAATATTAATGGACTGCAAATGGTTAGTCCATGAACTACTGGCGCGCTCACTGATGTGTTGGGACTCCTATTGAGAAACACTGATTTCACATATACTAATAATGTAACAGTACTGAACTCAGGACACTATTAACCAAATGTATTATTCCTCTGTCCAATCCCCCCAGCTCCTGCAAGCATTACACTGGACTCTACTTTGATTTCAGTATGCTGAAAACTAGAAAAGCAGTAAGTTCAGGCTGGGGTCACATGTCAGAGTCATCTGGTTTTCTTTCTTATCCCACTGTCCCATTACATTACTGTATTTTAATTTTGTTGGTTACAGAAAGCTGAGATGACAATAATACTAGAGAAGACTTCCTCATCCAGATAATAACATCAGCACTATAAAAGCACACTTCATTAAAAACAACACACACAACAATATACCTCCAAGTGTCAGTGATGAAATAGCTGCACAATTTCTCTTGACTGGTTTTCCACATTTCCCCTCTCAGTGGAATGCCTAATCTTCACAAGGTGTTCATTTCCTGTCTCACCCAGCAGCCACCTTCTGCATTTTTATTTTGTTGATCTCTACTGCCTGAATTTCCATGGGGATTCCTCATTTAAAACATGTTCTTTGCTCACACCCCTGAACATAACCCCATCAGAGCTGATGCCTGTGCCTTGGATTACAACAAGCACAGAAGTTAATAGCTTGTCACGGTCCCAAGGGACTCTGTGAAATAATGATTGTCCTGGCCAGAGCATCCAGAGTTAAAACAATGGGCCACAGAGTAGAGTGTCAGATTACCTAATAGAATTTGCAAAAATGGAATGTTCCTTTTACTCTCCTAATTCAATAAATATTTATTGAGTGTCTACAAAATACAAGCCTCTCTGCAAGGCAGGGAAGTCTGATACCAAGTAAGATGCAGTTTCTACCCTGAAAATATTTCAGACAAGGATAAATAACTCAAATACACTACCTGCATCATTGAGTTCGGCTGTTATTAAAGTACATATAAAAGAACTTCATTTCTGTGATACCACATAGAGAGAATCGTTCACAGGAATCCCAAAGAATTACAGTTTACCAAACTATGAGAAATCAAGAAAGAGTTTATGAGGAAAGTTTAGATACTAAGGGAGGGCTTCATGTACAAGCACAGTTGTGATACTAGAGATGGCTAGGGAAGGCTTTCCAGATAAATAGCATGGACAATGAGTATCAAGGTAGGAAATACTGTGATGTGTTTGGAAAACAACCAATTGTTCAGTCTGACTGAAGCATAGGTTACGAACTGGGAAGGAACCTGGAGATACAACTAAAAAAGTAAATAGTGGGCCAGGTTGAGAACTAGTTAGTTTGAAAATGCTCTGCATTCCTTGTAAGAATAAGGGCTTCAGCATTCACAAACCCATATCTTCCAAGGCCCACATGCTTACGTGACTACTCAGTAGACTGTAGACAGTAAACTCTCGGCCTATTTGAGGTACAGACATACATTGGATACATTGTGGGTTTGGTTCCAAACCACTGCAGAAAAGTTAGTATCTTGGCCGGGTGTTATGGCTCACACCTGTAATCCCAGCATTTTGGGAGGGCAAGGCAGAAGTATCGCTTGAGGCCAGGAGTTCGAGATCAGCCTGGTCAACATAGCGGCACCCTGTCTCTACAAAAATATAAAAATAAATAAAGTGAGTATCTCAATAAAGAGTGACTCACACAATTTTTTTTTGTTTCCCAGTATATATGAAAATAGCATTATGTTTTAAAAATATCTTTGAACATGTGTTCATGGAAGAAATTAAAGAAAATACAAAATATATAGTTTAAAACAACGTAAATATCTTAATTTAAAAACATACTATTGCTAAAAAATGCTAATGATCATCTGAGCCTTCAGAGAGTCATAATGTTTTTGCTGGTGGAGGGTCTTGCCTAGTCGGCAATAGCTGTTGACTAATCAGGGTGGTGGTTGCTAAAGGTTGGAGTGGCTGTGACAATTTCTTAAAATAAGACAACAATGAAGTTTTTGGTATCAATTGACTTTGCCTTTCATGAAAGATTTCTCTGCAGCATGCAATACTGTCTGATAGCATTTACCCACAGTAGAACTTCTTTTACAACTGGAGTCAATCCTTCCTCTCTAACTCTGCCACTTCCTTGTCAACTAAGTTTATGTAACATTCTAAATTCTTTTTTTACATCATCTTCACTAGAATTAGGTTCCATCTCAAGGAACCACTTTCTTTGCTCATCCATAAGAAGCAACTCCTCATCGTTAAACTTTTATCATGAAATAGCTATTTCTTCCACTAAAGTCCTGAACCCTTCAAAATCATCCATGAGGTTTGGAATCAACTTCTTCCAAACTTCTGTTAATGCTGATATTTTTATCTCCTCCCATGAATCATGAATATTCTGAATGGCATTTAGAATGGTGAATACTGTCCAGAAGGTTTTCAAGGGACTCTGCCCAGATCCGTCAGAGGAATCACTATGTATGGCAGTTACAGCCTTATGAAATGTGTTTCTTAAATAAGAGGACTTAAAAGTCATCCATGGGCTGTGGAATGGATACCGTGTTAGCAGGCATGAAGACAACTTTCATCTCCTTGTACATCTCCATGAGCGCTCGTGGGTAACCACATGTTCTCAATGAACAGTAAGATTTTGAAAGGAATATTTTTTCTGAGCCATAGGTCTCAACAGGAGCCTTAAAATATTCAATAAACCATGTTGTAAACAGATGTGCTGTCATCTAGGATTTGATGTTACATTCATAGAACACAGAGTATAGTTAGCATCATTCTTAAGGGCCCCAGGATTTTCAGAATGGTCACTGAACATTAGCTTAAAGTTAGCAGCTGTATTAGCCTCTAATAAAAGAGTCAGCCTTTCCTTTGAATCCTTGCAGTCAGGCATTGACTTCTCCTTTCCAGCTATCAAAGTCCTAGATGGCATTTTCTTCCAACAGAAGGCTATTTTGTCTACCTTGAAAATCTGTTTAGTGTAGCCACCTTCATCAATGCTCTTAGCTAGATCTTCTGGATAACTTGCTGCAGCTTCTCTATCAGCACTTCCTGCTTCACCTTGTACTTCTATGTTCTAGGGATAGCTTCTTTCCTTAAACCTCATTAACACAACCTCTGTAGCTTCCAACTTTTCTCCTGTAGCTTCCTCGTTTCTCTCAGATTTCAAATAACTGAAGAAAGTTAGGTCCTTGCCCTAGATTAGGCTTTGGCTTACGGGAATGTTATGGCTGGTCTGATTGTTTATCCAGACCACTAAAACTGTATCTATATCAGCAATAAGTCTTTTCACTTTCTTATCATTTATATGTTCACTGGAGTAGCATTTTTTATTTATTTCAAGGACTTTTCCTTTTAATTTACAACTTGGCTGTTTCACCCAAGAGGCCTAGCTTTCAGCCCATCTCAGCTTTTCACATGCTTTCCTCACTAAGCTCAATCATTCCCAGTTGCTAATTTAAAATGAGATACTGGAACTCTTCCTTTCACTCGAACACTTAGAGGCCATTATAGGGCTATATTAATTGGTCTAGTTTCAATAATGTTGTGTCTCAGGGAATATGGAGGTTTGAGGAGAGGGAGAGAGATGGGGGAAGAGCTGGTCAGTGGAGCAGTCAGAACACACATAACATTGATTAACTTTGCCATCTTATATGGGTGTGGTTTGTATTTCCCAAAATAATTACAACAATAACATGAAAGATCACTGATTATAGGTCATAATAGATATAATAATAATGAAAAGCTTGAAATATTGTGAAAGTTTATAAAATGTGACACAGACACACAAAGTGAGCACATACTGTTGGAAAAATATCACTGACAGACTCGCTTGATGCAAGGTTACCACAAATCTTCAATTTGTAAAAAATACAGTTTCTATGAAGCACAATAATGCAAAATGCAATAAAATGAGGTATGCCTGTAAAAAGACAAGCCTTCAGACTTACACCAGTTTTCACCCCTGCATTATGGGGAACTTCACTAGTCCTTTGCACTTAGACCATTGACTTACAGATGATGTACCTCACAGCACTATTACAAAAGGAAACACAGTACTTTCCCACTGGGTTACATTTTTAATTCTTCTTACCCTTTATTAGGCCCATCTTCTATCTAGCACATAGAATAAAAACTTACATGCCTAGGATTCCTATTGCAAAGCTCAACGTATAGATAATAGTAGTTCCAAAATTTTGTTAAGCATTTTCTGTATACCAAGCACTGTGCTTATTTAATCCTTGTAACAACCTAGTGGCATAGTGACATAGGTACTATGCCAGGAGAACCAAGACTCAGAGAGGAGAACACTGCCACAGTCACTCAGCAATAAGAGAGAAGCCACCATGACCCCAAAGCCCAAAATAATTGGAAATAAAAACCAAAAATTTTGTCGAGTTTAAATAATTGGAGGCAAGAGAGAAAAAAAGAGATGCATTTTGCACCATATCTTTTAGAGGAAAAACAAATGTCAAGTGAACTAACTAATAAATATGACTTGAATAATTAACATTTTCAGTAAGAACGTAACACAGTAACTCTGCTTAATATTCAGAGATTCACATTGCTGCATTCTTTACAAGAGTGCTTTCCCTAAATCAGGAAAAAGGAGTATTTCAGGCTCCAGTACAGACCCATTTTGATAAAAATACTTCTTCCATCTCCTATATGTTTGCTTTACAAGTACTATACTTAATAATTAGCACTTCATCTTCTGGGCTTGCCTCTCCTCGGGGGGGCATATCAAAATGAATGCTTAGTTAACTTGTATGACCTCACTTCATCTTTCAACCTGTTTCTCCCTTTGTGAAATGAAGGGTTCAATCAGATGACGGAATAATATTCCGACTGGTTCTAAAATACAGTAAAGTCTACAATTCTGCATGGACTCCTTTTTTTTCTTCATCTTTATTTCTGTTCCATGGTGTACTGTTAGGTAATTACAGAGAGTTGGACTACGGACACTTGGGAAAGTTTTCACATGAACAGAGATTTTTCAAGTTAGGTCAAATTCCTGTAATCAAGTGGAAAATCCAAAAGAACTAATAATTTCATTCATTTCAGTAGTATTAGTCACCCTGAAAAATATTTGCTTAATTATACTTTAAAGTTGCATAGCAAGGAAAATAGAAAACCAAAGCATTTGGTCCACTCTTTTCCACTGCCTCAAGTCATCGTATTTATCATCCAATTTAAAGGTTTGGGGTCTGGGTCTACTGAGTGCTCTAAATGCCAACATCTGAGCAACAACCTATAATAAAATGAAGATGAAAGGTTAGAAGAAATGTTCTAATTTATAGGATACACAGAAGAGAGTTGAAAATGAAAGCCATTGCATTTAAGCCTAACCATGACTCCCCACTTCTGGAAGAAGGCCATCAGATTTAATTGGATGCCATGAAAGCAAACAGATGCTAATTTAGTGAAAACAGCAATCATTTCTGAACTCTCTGCACTAAAATAGTTTGATTAACAAACAGAAGCTGAGAATTTTTAAGGAAGGAAGATGTAATTCTTAATATAAGATGTCAACAGGTGTTTAAGTATGCCTGAAGCAGGTAATAATAGAAATGAGTCAGAATTAACAGCAGTCTGAAAACTAGAGTTCTGGAATTTTCATTTATGTTTTCAATATAAGCTTTTTACCAACAAAATCCTGGGTGCTAGTCACTATTTCTACAGAAAACTTGTTACTTACACAAATAAAGCTCCAGGTATTCTAATTGCTTCAAGAGGAGGCCATCAGAAAGACATTTTCATTCATTTATTTATCAAGTCAGTGTTGCTCAGCCAAGAGGTAGGCTGAGGGAATACAGAGATAAGGAATCAGCCTGCTCACTGCTACTCCGCACACTCCTTTGTCTCCTCCCTCTTGGCAAAATGCAACCTAGTTATGCAGAACGGGAAGGTCCATAAACCTCTAGACCTGTCTATGTGGCTGCAAGAATAATAAAAAACGCAGGTCATAAGACTTGGGGACCTGTTTGGCCAACCTCTTTATACACAGGATATATGACCCTCTTTATGTACCTAGTCACAAAAAAGGTGTTAGACCATTCCACTCTAATGAGAATCGGGTCCACATGCAATGACTATGATCCTGGCCCAATATTATCTGATTTTGAACACATCACAATTTCTTTATACGTTAGAAATTCTGTCTTGAAAAGAAATCAGAATCAATCAGGTAAAAAGGGCAACTCTTGGGGTTTTGGTAAGGTCAGGATCCTCCATAGGAACAAACATAACTACACAAAATCAAGGAAACAGCATTACCATTTCTCTACGTTCCAATAACTCTACAACAGAAAAATAGCTGACCATCTTTTAGAGATGTATAAAAATATTGTTGTGAGCAGGCCAGAAAGTTTCAAAAGTGCCTGCCAATTATACCAGTCCCGTTTCTCCTCCTGAGAATAAAACAAACTTCAGACATCTTTTAAGGCCCTGAAAAAGCCATATGCTCTGATCAGCTAGGCCCTAACTCATGGCTTGTTTCGCTAATCCATTCTGAATTTATTATCTACCAGACAGTTAAGTAGCACAATAACAAACACTAATAAATTTCATTCCAAAAATCACTTTAAAACATACTTTTCAGTCCTCAGTGAAAGAAGCAGGGGGTGGAGGAACATTGCAGCTGGACTCTGGTTACATGCCTCATGTTTTGAGGTCTGAGCCTCACAGTGAAATGCAGCAGAGATTTCAGAGTTTCCCTTTACAGAATGCAGGTGCACAAGTAATGGTTTAGGCAAGGCATCAGTCGAGGCCTGTGTTTCAAACAGGCCAGACAAAGAAAAGAAATTGGTCTTTTTTTCTTCCAGCAAAACTGGCTAAATAGAGCTTTGAACTCTAACATCTCATGTGCTAATAGCCAGATGAGACAGGTAATCAGAGAGAGGAGAGGTTGAAAATTCCTAGGGCCATTACATTAATTATAATTTATCCAATGAGTCATTCAATTTCTACTTGCCGTCTCCCATGAAGATCTGATTCCATCTAATGTCCTGGAAAGGTTTACATCAAAATGGAAAACAAGAGAAAGAAAAACCATGTCTAATCTGCTCTTTCAGTGATCCAGGCTAAGAATAACTGAGGCACAAGCATAATCAATAAACATATTTCTATTTATATATTTATTTACACATCTATGTTGTTCCAAAAAGGATTTGAAGTACTTCACAAAAATGCATAAAACCAGCTAAAACACTTAATAGTTCATAAAATCTAAGACAGCACCAATTGTAAAATGCATCATTAAATTACGTAACACTAAGAAAAGTACTATCAATTATAATATGACATGCCAGTAATTACAAGATGCAATTCATTTTTATCAATATTAAAATGCCCAAAATGTATATATCAAAATCAACGAAATACAATGTGTTTCAGCAAAAGCAGGAAGATAGAGGCAGAATATAAAATTCATTCACCAAAATGCAATTCCTGTGGTTCCTCTGGCTGCCAAAGAAAAAAGGGATAACATAATCACTTAAAACCAGCTGGCCTTACTAGATCACTTGAGAAAAATCAATCAATCAATCAAGAAATCACTGCTGCTACTCACACTGGGTGGCATGCTACTTGAAATTGCCCACATATTAAGTTGTTACTTCACAAATTAAAGTATGCAACTGATCTAGAGCAAGAATATTTACCATCTCAAGGAACACCCTTCCTGCAAGTTCCCAAAGAGATTTTCCTGGATAACTAATTTTAAAGTCAGATTATCATGAAAAATTTTGATAAAAATCTGGAAAGACACTTAATTTGAACATTATGGCACTAGGAGAAGGCTGGTTGGAAATAGCCCAGTCTCCAGAGAACTATAAGGCGATCTTTCTTTTTTTTTTTTTTTGAGACGGAGTCTCACTCTGTCGCCCAGGCTGGAGTGCAGTGGCCGGATCTCAGCTCACTGCAAGCTCCGCCTCCCAGGTTTACGCCATTCTCCTGCCTCAGCCTCCCGAGGAGCTGGGACTACAGGCACCCACCACCTCGTCCGGCTAGTTTTTTGTATTTTTTTTTTTTTAGTAGAGGCGGGGTTTCGCCGGGTTAGCCAGGATGGTCTCCATCTCCTGACCTCGTGATCCGCCCGTCTTGGCCTCTCAAAGTGCTGGGATTACCGGCTTGAGCCACCGCGCCCGGCCAAGGTGATCTTTCTTAAGTATATATCTGGTCATGGTATTCTCTTTTGCTTAAAATCATCTAGGCGTCCCTTCATCCCTTATAAGCCATGTTTTTCATCATTGTAAACAAACCAAATGATGTCAGCAAAAATGGTACAGTAGATACAGCCAAAGACCTATCTCTCCAGGGAAACATCCAAAAAAAAAATCAAGAAAAATCATCAAAATCAACTTTGTCAAACCCCCGGAAAATAGTCAAAGGTTTTTATCAATTGTCTGAAAGTCAAATCAAGAAAAAGGAAACTCAAAACCAGGAATAAAGTTTTGCAGCTTTTTGACTTGCCTTGGCTCTACCCTCCTCTCCAGCTCAGCATAGATCTTGAAGACGACAGCCTGCCCTCTCAGTATGGCACCTCATTTTTTGATCTTGAGAGAACAGACCAGATTCTTATTTAAAAAAAAAAAAAAAAAAAGTATATCTGTTCTAACTTGTCTGGTGGCTACCTGAAGGACTAATGCGAGTTACTTTCCCTTGTTCCTCACCTAGTCTGAACTCACTCAGAACTGAAAAGCAGCTAACAATGTTCAAATAATAAGGCAAAAAAACAACCAAGAGCCACCTGGGGCAAAAAATATTACAGTTCAGACACAAAACAGATTGCCTAAAGCCTGGGAAGAAAAGCTGGAGAGAGTTTCTTTGAGAAATTTGGTCATTCAAAAATGTCCAAGTATACTGGGGAATTTAGAAGCTACATTCATGCCCAAAACAAGATGCATATTCAGAAAAAACCTGAAGGGCCTACACTTTTCCCTCTGGCTGACAGCTAGGCTCAGTGCAACCAGAAAGTGAAGGCTAAGGCCTTCAACTGAAATTAAAGGACCATAGATAGTAACTTGAAGCTGTATAAAGAAATAAAAATCCAGAAAAGGTAATTACATATGTAAATTAAAAAGATAGTACTATGGGCACACAACACATAATAATGCAATTTGTGACAACAACATAAAGATGAGAGGGAGGAACAGAGGTGTATAGAAACAGCGTTTTTATATGCTACTGAAGCTTACTGGTATCTGTGCAAACTAGAATGTTATAAATGTAGGACGTTAATTAAAATCCCCATCATAACCATAAAAAATCTATAAAATACACAGAAAAGGAAATGAGAAAGGAATCAAAAGGGTACACCTCAAAAAATATCAACTAAGCACAAAAGAAGGCAGTAATAAAGGAAATGAGACACAAAAAAAGCGTAAGACATACAGAAAACAAATAGCAAAGTGGCGTAAGTTTTTCCCTACCAGTAACTAAGTGTAAGTGGATTACAAACTCTAATCCAAAGGCAGAGATGGGAGGAATGCATAAAAGACATGCTCCAACTATACATCATCTTCAAGAGACTTACTCTAGATCAAAAGGTTCAAAGTGAAAAGATGGGAAAGATAGTCCATGCAAACAGTAACCAAAGGAGAGCTGGGGTGGTTATACTAACATCAGATAAAACAGTCTTTTGGTCAAAAGTTGTTGTAAGAGGCAAAAATATACCAATAAAAGGGTCAATTCATCAGGCAGACATAACAAGAAATATGTGCACAAAACAACAGAAGTCTAAAATATACAAAGCAAATGTTGACAGAATTGAAAGGAGAAATATACAGTTTTACAGTAATAGTTGAAGAATTCAACAGCCTACTCTCAATCATAAATGGAACATTTAGACAGAAGATCAATAAGGAAACAGAAGACTTGAGAACATCATAAACCAACTAGATCTAATAGACATAAATAGAACACTGCATCTAATGACAGCAGAATACACATTTTTCTCAAGTGCATGTGGAATGTTCTCCAGGACAGACAATACATTAGGTCACAAAACAAGTCTTCATAATTTAAAAAATATTAAAATCATAAAACTAACATCTCTGCTTCTCTGTCACAATGGAATAAAATGAGAAATGAATAACAAAAGGAAAATTAGAAAATTCAAAAATATGGAAAAATTAATGCTCTCTCTCTCTTTCTATTTTTTTTGAGACAAGGTCTTGCTCTGTTGCCCAGGCTGGAGTGCAGTGCTGCAATCTCGGCTCACTGCAGCCTTCGCCTCCTGGGCTTAATCAATTATCCCACCTCAGCTTCTTGAGTAGCTGGGACTACAGGTGCACACCACCACACTCAGCTACTTTTTGTATTTTTTGTAAAGACAGGGTCTCGCCATGTTGTGAAGGCTGGTCTCAAACTCCTGGCCTCAAAGTATCTGCCTGCCTTGGCCTCCCAGAGTGCTAGGATTACACGTGTGAGCCACCACGCCCAGCCAAACAATGCTCTCATAAACAACCAGTGGTCAATAAAGAAATCACAAGGAAATTAGAAAATACTTTGACATTAATTTTTAAAAAATAACATACAAAAATGTATGGGGTGTGGAAACTGTTTTATAGGTGTAAACATTAAGTAAAGATCTCATTAACCTAAGTTGCCATCTTTAAGAAACTACAGGAAAAAGAAAATAAAACACAAAGCTAGCAGAATGAAGGAATAATAAAGATAAGAGCAGACATATACAAAATGGAGAGCAAAAAAACACTAGAGAGAATCAATAAAACCACAAGTCAGTTCTTTGAAAAGAAATTGACAAATCTTTAGCTAGACTAACTATGAAAAAGAAGAAAGAAACTGCAGTAAAATGAGAAATGAAAGTGGGGACATTACTACAAACCTTACAGAAATGAAAAGGATTATAAGAAAACACCATGAGGAGGGTGAAGCAAGATGGCTGAATAGATGCTTTCACTGATTGTTCCCCTGCTAACCTTGCAGGAACACCAATTTAATAACCATCTACACACACAAAAAAGCACCTACATAAGAACCAAAAATCAGGTAAGCAATCACAGTACCTGGTTTTAACCTCACATAGCTGTAACAGGCACTGAAGAGGGTAGAGAAGACAGACTTGAATTGCTGACACCGCCCCTTCCCCATTCCTTCCGCAGCGGCCATGAGATACAGAGCATCTGTGCTCTTGAGGGAGGGAGAGCACAGTGATTGTGGTACTTTGCATTGAACTCAGTGCCGCTCTGTCACAGTGGGAAACAAAACTGGACTAAACTCAGCCAATGCCCATCCATGGGGGCAGCATTTAGATCAGCCCTAGTCAGAGGGGAATCGTCCATCCCAGTGGTTAGAACTTGAGTTTTGGCAAACCTTTCTACCATGGAAAAGGTGCTCTGGGGTTCTAAATAATCTTGAAAGACAGTCTAGGCCATGAAGACTGCAATTCCTAGGTAAGTCCTAGTGCTAGTGCTGGCCTTAGAGGCAATGGACATGCGAAACTAGCCAGGGTGGCTAAGGAAGTTCTTGTGACAACCCTTCATCAACCACAGGCAGTGCACCCTGCAGCAAAACAAACAAACAAAAAGACTCCTTCCTTCTGCTTGAGAGGAGAAGGAAGAGACTTTGTCTTATATCTTGGATACCAGCTTAGTCACAACAGGATAGGGCACTGGGCAATCATGAGGCCCCCATTCCAGACCCTAGCTCCCAGATGACATATCTAGACACACGCTTGGCCAGAAGGGAATGTATTGCCTTGAAAGGAAGGACCAAGTCCTGGCAGGATTCATCACCTGTGACCAAAAAGCCCTTGGGCCCTGAAGAAACAGGAGTAATACCCAGACAGTAAGCCGTGGGCCTTGGGTGAGACTCTGAGATGTTCTACTTTCAGGTACCAGCTTGGCCACAGAGGAGTAGAGCACAAAATGGGCTTTTGGGGTCCCTGATTCCAGGCCTTGGCTCTTGGATGGCATTTCTGGACCTGTCCTGGCCCAGAGGGGAGCCCTTTGCCCTGAAGTGTGAGTCCCAGGTGTGGCAGCATTTGCCACAAGCTAACTGAAGAGTCTTTGAGCCTTCAGTGAACATCAGTGATAGCCTGGCAGTACCCACCATGGGTCTACGGTGATGGTGGCCATGTGGAGAGAATCCTCTGCCTATGATAAGGAGAGGGAAGAGTTACAGTTTAAGTGCCGGCTTAGCTGCAATAGAATAGAGCACCAGATAGATTTCAAAGGCTTTGGACTCTAGTCTTTGGCTCCCAAACAGCATCTCTGGACCTGCTCAGGGGCTGGGGGAAACTTGCTGCCCTGAAGGGAAGGACACAATCCTGGCTGGCTTCACCACCTGCTAATTGTAGAGCCATAGGGTCTTAAGCAAACATAGGTGGTAGCCAGGTAGAGGTTACATAGGGCCTAGGGTAAGACCCAGTCCTATGCTGGTGTCAGGTCTGAACCAGGGAAATCCCAGTGGTGGAGGCCACGAGGGTGATTGTGTCCCCCTACTCCCAGCTCCAAGCAGCTCAGCATAGAGAGAGAGACTCCGAGAAAAATAAGGGTAGAGAACAGGAGTCTCTGCCTGGTAATCCAGAGAAATCTTTTGGATCTTATCCAAGACCACCAAGTGGTACCTCTACAAGACTGCAAGAACCACAGTGTTACTGAGCTTAGGGTTCCCCTTAATGCAGATACAGCTTAGATCACAACATCTAAGTCCTTTCAAAAACCTGGAAAACCTTCTCAAGAAAGACAGGTATAAACAAGCCCACACTGTGAAGACTACAGTAAATACCTAAACTCTTCAATACCCAGACACTAGTAAACATCCACAAGCATCAAGGCCATCAAGGAAACCATGACCTCTCCAAATTAACTAAATAAGGCATCAGGGACCAATTCTGGAGAAACAGAGATACATGATCTTTCGGACAGAGAATTCAAATTAGCTGTTTTGTGGAAACACAAAGAAATTCAAGACAATACAGAGAAGGAATTCAGACTTTTATCAGATAAATTTAACAAAGAGATTGAAATAATTAAAAAGAATCAAGTGGATATTCTGGAGGTGAAAAATGCAACTGAAATATTGAAAAATGCATTAAAGTCTCTTAATAGAAGCATTGATCAAGGAGAAGATAGAATTAGTGGTCTGGAATTCAGGCTATTTGAAAATGCTCAGTCAGAGGAGACAAAATAAAAAAGAATAAAAAAGAATGAAGCATGCCTACATGCTAGAACTAGAAAAGAGCCTCAAAGGGCAAACTTAAGAGTTACTGGCTTTAAAGAGGAGGTAGAGAAAGAGATAGGAGTAGAAAAGAATAATAACAGAACTTCCCAAACCTAGGAAAAAATATCAATATTCAAGTACAAGAAGGTTAAGGAATACCACACAGATTTAAGTCAAAGAAGACTACCTCAAAGCATTTAATAATAAAACTCCCAAAGGTCAAGTATAAAGAGAAGATCCTAAAAGCAGCAGGACAAAAGAAACAAGAATAAATATAAATAAAGCAGTGGCAAAAAATGCTATAAAATCACACAATGGCCTGTAATCCCAGCACTTTGGTGGGCCAAGGAGGGCGGATCATGAGGTCAAGAGATTGAGACCATCATGGCCAACATGGTAAAACCTCATCTCTACTAAAAATACAAAAATTAGCTGGGTGTGCTGGTGCACACCTGTATTCCCAGCAACTCGGGAGGCTGAGGCAGGAGAACTGCTTGAACCCGGGAGGTGAAGGTTGCAGTGAGCCAAGATTACGCCACTGCACTCCAGTCTGGCAACAGAGCAAGACTCTATCTCAAAAAAAAAAAACAACGAAAAAAAAAAACACACACCATGGAACCAAATAATTGGATTACATTAGCAATCAAATGGTTTTTCACAATAAAGCTCTATCATTTAATGTTTTTTTAAAAAAGAAACAAGTAACATACAATGGAGCTCCAATTCATCTGGCAGCAGCCTTTACAGTGGAAGACTAGCAGGACAGGAGAGAGTGGTATTACACATTTAAAGTGCTGAAGGCAAAAAAAGAAAAGTACAATATGCATACTTGATTTATTAGTCTGATATAAATTGGTACCTTTACCATTTTCCAGACAATGCTAAGATCACAGAGCACTTTAACCCCACTCAACCCTTTTTACTTTTTGTGTTAGAACCATGTACTATAAACCTACATATATTATTATGTATATGCATGTTATATTTAAGAAGACATTAGTATTTATTTATAGTCAAAATGAATTTAGATATACATCTTTATCCTTCCTCTTATTCTTTGTTCCATTCTGTATTTCCATGTTTCTGTTTGAAATTATTTTTATTCTTCCTTTAGTATTTCCTTTACTGTAGGTCTGCTGGGATACATCTTCTCAGTTTTGATGGTCTGAAATATCTTTATTTTGCCTGACCTTTTGAATAATATTTTCACTGGGTATAGAATTCTAAGTAGACAGTTGCGTTTTTTCAGTATTTTAAAATGTCACCGCATCACCATCTGGCTTCTGTTGTTCCACTGAGAAATCAGCTTTGTCTTACTATCAATCTTTTCATGCTATCATGTCTTTCTCTCTAGTTGCTTTTAGTATTTTCACTTTATCTTTGATATTCAGCTGTTTAATTTCCCCAGGTATGTTTTCTTTATTGTCATTCTGTTTTGTGCTTCTTGAATTTGTAATTTCATGGCTTTTGTTAAATTTGAAAATTCTTAGTCATTATCTCTTAAAATTTTGTGTTTACCCCACAATCTTTCTAGCCTCCCTGTGCCTGAAATTACATGTATATTAGACACTAGTATTTTCTACTGACCAATTCACTAATCCACTTTTCAGCTATGTTCAATCTGCCATTATATCTTTTCCTAGTTAGATCTCTGACAAATCTTTTAACATTTTACTTGTTGAGTGGCAGGCAAAAGGTACTAAGTGAATATTTGTAGATCATCTGACACTTATCCTCACAAAAGTAAGCAGAAAGTAAATGAAACTTAAGTAAATATTTGCTACCATTAGCAATTTTTGGAAGCTCAGGGGTTGACTCATTAAAATTTATATGAATAACTAGTTTCATATAACAACTACATTTGATTTAAATGAAATGGAGCACTCTACAAAGGTTATATAAAAGTTGTCATAATTTAGGTTACATTTTATATATTTTATTATACCCCATGTTTTATACTGGCTTGATGTTAAAATCATTTTTTTAAAAAATACACTTACTCTCTCTCCTTTTCCGTCAGTTTGTCATTGATATTGTCTTTGATTGTTGATCTAGATCCCTTATGAATTATAGGATATCTGAGGGGCACTTGTAGGAAAAAGGAAATCATGGAGACCAAATGTGCAGTGTAACCAAGGGCAACAGCAATGCTTCCATCATCTTTTGCTGTAAATTCAAAAGCAGAGGAAAAGAAAATAACTATTTACCTTCTCAATAACCACAAGACAATCAATCATTTTCAAAGAATATTTTACAAAAATATGTGGTACATAAAATATCACTTATCTAAACTATATAAATGTTATGCAAATGTAAACATATTAACAAGACTTGAAACTTCATCTACTAACTGTATTTTAAACTATTTCCCAATAATTAATGTGATGAGATTAACATTCGATATATACCTTAAAGCAAGAACTCTTACTATATCCAGATAACCATTGCTTTCTTTCCCAGCATTTTTACAGGGAGAATTAATACTTGAGTCTATTACATGAAATGAAAATTAGTTTCAGAGGTTTAAACACAACAAACACACTATACAGTGGTTATACATTTTATTCATTAACAATTTCCTAGGCAATACAGTTGTACTATTTTACAAAATTATTAATTCTAAAGAGAAATGAAATAGTATAATCATTCTTAGGGGGTATGTTCTTGATATTGAAAAAGACAGTGTTACATAAATAAGTCTATGAAGTGTAATATGGGTTAAGGGGGAAAAGTTTTAAACAGCAAAAGCAAAAGGTGAAAAACACACTGTTCATATACCACCCTATTTATGCAATATAGGTGGAAGTAACTACTAGGAAAAAATGCAGGTATGTTATAATCAGACATAAGCATCTAGTTTTCAAAAAGCCACAGATAATTACATTTTTAAAACTTATCCAGATTTCTGCCAGTATCTATCAAGTGAGAAATGATGATTCGGGGCTAAGAACAGGGAGTAATACAACAGAAAGTTTTAAACTTCCCCCAAGAGGAAGGAAACAGGATCTTCTTGGTATACAGTATTCCTAAATGCTTCTAAAAGTGCACAAGTACATGTGTGTGCACTCATACACTAAAACATTTAACACATAATCTGGAATATACCATCTGGCTAGAGAAGAAAGGCTGAAATGATCACAATGGCCATGGCTTGACTATTCCCTGACTTCTAAGGGTGGCTTTAACCTCAATTACTAATAACATTTTCGCATTCTTCTTTCTATTTCTACTTAATTATCTAAGCACTACCTTCTTATGGTAGAAGTGCCACTATAGCCATCCATTCCTCAGTGAATTCTCTATCCTTAACTACCATAGCAGACTATTGGTTTTTCTTTGGTAGTCTTATAAAAATAGGTAACTATTTATATATGCATTTTATATATATACTTTTTTCCATCCAGAACTGTCTATGGTACTTTATATATGACATTCATTCACTTAACAGTGTTAAACAGCTTTGAAATGCTATTTCATTCCTTTTACAGATAAAGAAACTAAGGCTCAGAGATTAAGAAATCTTTCCAAAGTAATAGAGCTAGTAAACAGGTTGGCTTGTCACCCAATCCTCCACCATTAACCAGTCTACTGTACTGTCTCAGAACTTTATTGTTAAACATTAATATAACAATTATTTTTTTAAAAAAGATGGGGTCTCACTATGTTGTCCAGGCCGACCTCAAACTCCTGGGCTCAAGCAATCCTCATGCCTCAGCCTCCCAAGTAACTGGGACTACAGGTGTGTGCCACTGTGCTCAGTATATGACAATTTTTTAACTTGGGAGCCTGGAATGTACGAAGCATATGACACACGTGTACCACCTTAGTTTCTTCACAGTGTTCTAGTAAGAGCAAAGAACACATAAAAAGTCTGAGAATCCTCGATGACTTGCAAAGTACTCAACAGAAAATGGGCTTCTCAAGGAATGTCTGTTCTCTAAAACAAACTCACGGAAAAAAATCAAACAGCAGTCATTTTCAACCAACTACTGAGTCATGCCCTAACTAACTAGAATCCCAATTATTTTTAGAGACCATGTCCTCTTGCCCCAGTCCCACCCAAGTACCTGAATACTACCACAATGCTTTCCTTCTGCTGAAACCCATACATCAGACTACCTTAGGGACTAAAAGTACTTTACATTATATATTTGTTACATTATAAATTCATTATCATACAATAATATAACTAAGATAAACTTTTGCAATCACTGGGTGTGATGCTACCAACTTGGAGAAGACAGAAATGAGACCCAGGTGGTATAAATGGCTTGGTCAAAGCCATATAGGTAGAAACTATGAGTAATGAAATAACTGAGAGAACTGTGTCCACAATTCTCCAGAATATCTATATAGGTGTGGAGTCACAGCTGGAACTGTGAGTTTCTTCACAGGTCACTGAATTCTGTCTTGTGCTTTCCGTAAAGATTAGGTCTTATCAAATTTAAAATATTCCTGTCAGTAAAAGGACTTGATCTTCAATAATAACCTTTTGAAGGGAGAGGGAAAGAAGAAGAAGAGGAGGAGGATTCAAAGACAGATAATACTATGCTAAGTTGCAACTTCCCTCTATGTGCTTTATACAAAGCTTTTCCTTTCCCATATGACCTGACAGAAGAGGACCTGAAAAACTTCCAGAAAGCAGCAGGCCTCTTAGATTAGACTTTCAAGCAGGTCAAATGCAAACAATGAATATTCGAAAAATATCTATCTAATGCTAAACATTCAAGCATCTACATTTTTCCCATATTATGAAAGGAGAACTGCCAAAGAATTATATTTGTGTATTTTGAGACTACGTCCACATCTCTATTAAAAGAACAAAAAGTTGGTTTTCTAACATCACCTCCCACCAATGAACAAACAATTTTGTTTAAAGACAAAAAGGCATCTCTAAGAGAAGTCTACACACAGAAAACATAAATAAATAGCACACACTGAAAATTGAATAATATTGGAAATCGGCTTTGATTCAGGTTATTCACACTCACCATTCTTGCCACAAGTCTTCCCACTCCACCTATTAAAAATTCTAGGTTTCCCATTCCAGGCCACAGGGCTCCATCACAGCCTCAGTGTTAAACATTGTGGTGTTAGATTTCCAATATTGAAGCTTTATATTAAAAAGCATTTTAAAAGGACCACGGGTGAAGCATTACAGGGCCCAAGGGTATTCCAATACCCTCAAAAGGAAAACCACCTCCTGGTAGGGAAGTCACTTTCATCACCCCAAGACCACTGAATCTCCAGTGGGAAAATGTGAGCTCATGTGGTTAATTATGGCTATTGCAGACCATGCAACCTCAGATGTCACATTCTGTTGCCAATCACTTTAGCTAAAAAACCAAAAGGTTTAAGGTTTCCAGCATTGCAAGATCTGAAAGATTTTTACCTGCAACAGCCAAAACCCAGCTCTCTGGGGTGTGCTTTTCCAGTAAGCATTAATGACGTCCCTAACACCTAAGGCAGACCAGAGGTTTGTGTACCTTACGCTGTTCTGGGGGTTAGAAAAGTCACAGACGATAGTTTTGTTAGTGAGAAGTTGGAGCACGAGTGGAGGGTCCAGGGAGAAACAAGAATGAAGCTTAAGATTCAGGTATGTGAAAAAGATGCTAATTCCAACAAAGTTTTAAGGGGCTTGCAAATAAAATAAAAACCCACAGTTTCCTCGTAATAAATATTCCTGGTTTATTTTTAAAATGTAGGTAACCACTCAAGGCTGCAGCTTTTGTATACTTTTTATGACAACAAATTCCACAAACACACAATGGCCATGACAACATTATAAATTAATTCAAATGTTCCTTTGATTTATATGTTGGACAAACTATTAATATTCAAACGCATCCAAGTACAATAAGTGATCTAAAAGCTCTTACCATCCTGCCTTCCCAATCACTGAGGCAGCTGATTTGTTAAGGAACCAAGCACCCACTGATCCAGACAGGACAAAATATTTAAGACTCTAATCACTGCCACAGCATCTATGGAATCATTCCATGTTCTCAATGAGACACTGTTTGACATATGGACTCTCCTTTCCAAGAAAATCATGCCTGCATAAAGGGATACACACACAGAAGGAAATCTGGGTCTCATTACCACAAAAGGCTCTCATGTTATGGATTACTTAAACACACACACGCACACAAACATTTTTTTTCAGGCTAAATGTCTCGGTCAGTGGAACTGAGATGAACACCCTTCACTGGACAATTTTCTCCCACTGTGTCCAGGTCTCCTTGGCATACTCCAGTAGTAACTTACCCATTTAGAAAAGCACAATAATGTTGGAGCACTACGGTGGAGTTTCCCAAACAGTATCACCCCATGCAGCGTAAAAGCTATCCCAGCAAAGTCTCATGAATATCACAGAATAACCAGCCTGGAGTTCCTTCACTAGAGGCTCTCCCAGAAAGCAGCTGCTATAGAATACTAAAAAGTTGTCACGGGTTTAAAGAGGTTATTATTCAAAGCAAGGAAGAAAACTGCATTGTGGCAGGAATTATACCAATCTTAGAATCAGGCAGACCAGGAATAATCTTAGGTTTATCACTGGTTAGTATGACTCCTTGGAAAAAATTAACTAATCTCTCTGAGCTTCCATTTTCTTTTTCTTTTCTTTTCTTTTCTTTTTTTTTTTAATTAGGGTAAATTTCTTTCCTCACAGATGGAATTAATTCTCACAGTTGTGAGAATTAGGGTAAATGTGAGAACATCATGATGTTCCATGTTATTATATTTCTTTCCCTTTTTTATTTTCTATGTTGAAATGGGTTCTCACTCTGTCACCCAGACTGGAGTGCAGTGGCATAATCATAGCTCACTACAGCCTCAAACTCCTGGTCGCCAGCAGTCCTCCCACCTCGGTCTCCCAAAGTGCTAGGATTACAGGCATGAGCCACGACGCCCAGCCTATGTTACTATATTTCTACCAGCCTAAAATGTCTTCTTACTCTTTTTTCTACTGGAAAATATCATTTTATTTCTTAAGACACTGAAATCATCTTCTCTGTAAGTTTTCCTGATCCCCTCCTGATAGAAGTGATATTCTCACTTTTTTGAGTACCATGTACCTGCTATAAACTTCTAAGTGCCTGACACAGAGTATGAATTCAATAAATACTTATTGATTGTCTGGATTACAAATCTGGTATCCTCAACTGGACTATAATCTCACTGAGGCAGGATCAATGTCTTAACCATCTCTTACATCCTCAACACCTGGCACCGTGGATAACATACACAGAACACTCAATACATTTAGTAAATGGAAGTGCCTTGCAGGATACTAACATAAGATTTTTTGTTTTTGCTTTTGTTTTTAGACAGAGTCTCGCTCTGTCGCTCAGGCTAAGTGCAGTGGCACAATCTCAGCTCATTGCAACCTTCGCCTCTGGGTTCAAGCGATTCTTGTGCCTCAGCCTCCCAAGGAGCTGAGATTACAGGCGTGTGCCACCACACCCAGCTAATTTTTTGTATTTTTAGTAGAAACAGGGTTTCACTATGTTGGTCAGGCTGATCTCAAACTCCTGACCTCAAATGATCTGCACACTTCGGCCTCCCAAAGTGCTAGAACTATAGGCATGAGCCACTGCGCCTGGCCAACTGCATGTGCTTCTTAAAATTTCTGATTCCTAAGGGTGATGGGGAATGAACAGGACCTTAGAGTAAAATGAAACATTTATTTCATTTTATCTCACATTTTGTTTTTCAACAACTGCACTAAAAAGCTACACTAATTAAAGGGTAGGGAGACTGTATTCGGCTTGTTGGGCATGCTAAGTGTAGATAACTATAAAAGCTATGAAAAACTAGGAGAGAAGGAATTTCAAAGAAAACAAAATAGAATCAAGACACATCTCAGAGTAATCAGACCACCACTCCTGACATTCCTGCTTCCCTGACTGCCCCCTTCAAATCATTCTGTATTTAGCAGCCAGAGTGACTTTTAAAAGCCTAACTTAGCTCATGCCATTCCGCTTCTTGAAGTCCGTCAGGCATTTCCTACTTCCTTGAGAATTAAATACCAACTCCTTACCATGACCTCAAGGCCCTGGCTGCCATCTCCTACCTCCTCTAAAGTAGCTCTTCCCTCGCTCACTATGCTCCAGCTGCACACGTCTGGTCTTTCCTGTCCTTCCTTCCTCTCTCTTTTGCAACTAATTCCGATTATATTTGAGTATCTCCTATATGAAAAGCCTTTTCAAATGTTATTTCATTCAATCATCACAAGAAATTACAGATATAGATATCTCATTTTATAAGAAATTAAGCTGAAAGATTACATGATTTACCCAAAATACAAGTCTTTTCTCACATTCCCCCAACACTGAGTTTTTTGAGAGATGCCAAGCCCATTCCTCCTTCATCATCACCTTTGTACTTGCTGACACGTCTCCCAGAAATGCTCTTCCCCCAGCTGCAGCATAGTTGGCTCCTTTTAGCCTTCAATTTTATACTTCTCCTTAAAGAAGTCTTCTTTGACTGCTTTATCTAAAGCCGTTTCTTCCATTCTCTGGGATAGCATATTCCTCTATTAAATATTTGCTAGTTACTTATTTTCTTGTTTACTGGCTGTCTCCCCCAATAAGCTCCATGGAAGGAGAAAACATGTTTACTTTCTGCATCATTGTATCCTCAAAGGCACAGTGCCTGGCATTTAGATGTTCAATGAACATTTTTTTCAATGAATGATGTTCTGTATCCCAGGAAACTGGTACGGGACAAAAGTACTCAATATGTTTACTAAATGAATAAATGAGGAAAATGATGCACCATGGGCTTCAAGACACCACAACTTTGCCTAAAATTAACATCAAAACACATTTCTATGAGTGTCTTACAGATATCTGAGGGAGCACTATGAAATGGAAACCAGACAAATCCCAGCTATATTATTACCTGGCTTTGTGGTCTCAAGCAAGTTACTGAATACAATTTTCCTTATAGGATCCCTTTGTTTGTTTTTGTGAGTATTAAAGATTAGGCAAAATCTTATGTATTTATAGCTACTGGTATACCTCACTTAATTTTTCACAACAATCATATAAGACAGGTAGGGCATAAATTAATAGTTCATTCAATCAATTAGGAAATCAACTCAAAGGTTACACGACTTGTTCCAAATTACATGGTTTATAGAAGGGCAATCAGGACTTGAACATAGGTTTTCTAGCTCCTGGTTTATCACTCTCCTTTTATCACATCCAAAGTACTTACAAGTAAGGGCCCAACGGGGTAACAAAACACTCTTAGATGTTAAATGATCACCAATAACAACAGCTTCTTTATAGGAAAACGAAAGTCCTGATCAAAACTAGCAACGCTCTCTTCTTCTTCGGTAACTTCTCAAGTAGATAATATGCTGGCTTTGGGAATAATCTATAAAGATATTCAGTAGGCCTCAAAGCATTGTTTAGCCTAAGGGAAAAGAACCCACTTTGCTAACAATAAAAATAATCACTGATATGCCAAAGAAAATAAATTCTTTGGAATATTTGCAAAGTGAGTAGGAAAAGCAAAAGATTTTAAAATATAGAAATTACTAAGGATCATATTCTATAATACTTTTAATGTAATTTATTTATTTTCAGTTAAAAGATAAGAAAAATGGTAGTATAACAAATTAAGCCTGTGGTAATGGAAACTTCACAAAATTAAATTTTCAAATACTTTTCAGGTCAGCAGTAATATGACTTTCTAAATAGTAACAGAACAGATTTTGTTTGCTATTCCTCTGCTCCCAAACACACACAAATTTTTCATAAAAATCGAACCAAAAGGAAGGGCAATTATTTGTATTCTTAAGAACCCTACCGCCTAATTTGCTTAAAGCCCATTTAAAAACTATTTTCTTTTAAATTTCTAATATAAAGTTCAGTAATTATTTTTCTATGATCAGAACTAACATTCTATCTCCTATCAAGGAGTCTGACATACATACTTGCAATTGGGAAAGTACAGAAGGTCCAAAAATTCTTTTGGATAAAGTGCTAGGCAAAGAGCATTTCAAGATATTCTATTTCCATATATTAATATATACCAAATCTTCAAAATAAAAAATAAAATACCTTGGAAGTCCTCAGAATTAGGCAACTTGACACCACATACAAAGTAATCCTTATGTTCATTCTGTGAATTTAATTAAAGAATAAAATTAATAAATAAAGCAAACAACCGCTAAGTCAAATGTCAAATCTCAAACAAACTCTAAGTCAGCAGGTTTGTGCTGACTTAAAACACTGTTCTAAATTCCAAGTACTATCATAATTGTTGAAGCTGGATGATAAGTACATGATGATTCATTCTACTCTCCCCCTACATTTACATATACTTGACATTTTCTATAATAACATTTAAGACATTATGCCCAAGGAAAAAGCCATGTAAAATTATCATCATAAAAATATCCTTGGTTCATTCACATATATAAATAGTTTAATAAAATTCTATAAGCAAACTCAAATCCTATTAGCATTCTTCTCTGAAAATTAGTCTTTTAAATAACTTGTCATTAAAAAGAAAACTATCAAATTTAGCAGATTTAGTTCTCTGAAAAATAATTCTAATCAATTTTATTAAAGTTTTCCTTTATTCACTCCTAAGAAACTAGGCTCAAAACCCTAATAGCCTGACAGTTAACCCAGGAATATCTTAAGTAACACTAATACATGAAAATTATCAATCATCTTTTTAAAACAATACACATATATTTGCACATATATGTCAGAAATGATGATAATGGGCCAGGTGCCATGGCTCACACCTGTAATCCCAGCACTTTGGGAAGCCGAGGCGGGTGGATCACAAGGTCAGGAGATCGAGACCATCCCAGCTAACACAGTGAAACTCCGTCTCTACTAAAAGTACAAAAAAATTGGCCGGGCGCTGTGGCTCACGTCCATAATCCCAGCCCTTTGGGAGGCCAAGGCAGACGGATCACAAGACCATCCTGGCCAACATGGTGAAACCCTGGCTCTACTAAAAATATAAAAATTGGCTGCACGTGGTGGCATATGCCTGTAATCCTACCTACTCAGGAGGCTGAGGCAGGAGAATCACTCGAACCAGGGAGTCAGAGGTTGCAGTGAGCCAGGATCATGCCAGTGCACTCCAGCCTGGCGACAGAGAGAGACTCTGTCTAAAAAAAAAAAAAAATTAGCTGGGCATGGTGGCGGGCACCTGTAGCCCCAGCTACTCGGGAGGCTGAGGCAGGAGAATGGCATGAATCCGGGAGGCGGAGCTTGCAATAAGCCGAGATCGCATCACTGCACTCCAGCCTGGGCAACAGAGCGAGACTCTGTCTTAAAAAAAAAAAAAAGAAGAAGAAGAAATGGTGATAATGGATAATGTGGTTAAGTAAAAAGATCCTAAAGAAACCAAAATAATTTGGCAGTCTTTCAGATGATGAATGCATCCCACCACCAAAGTGATATAAATGAAGTAGTAGAACCTAAGACCAAACAAGTCTAAATCTATGATTTAAACAGACATTAGCTTCTGAATGAATCATGACAGAGCACAGATTAAGCCTAGAGCAATGAGTTTTTTCATTGAGAGGAAATTTCACACAGAAATCATCTTTTCAAAAAGAAAAATATTTTCAGAAAATTTGAAACTTACCAAATCAATAGGGTAAATGTAGGAAAGCTCAGAGAGTAATTGCCTGCAACGAATTGTCAACTGAGCATTAGTCTTCAAAAAGAGTTCTCTAATGAGGAAAGAAAAAATACATTTATTAAAAAATATATGCTTGCATGCTTTGTAACATTTATTTCCATACAATTAATGCAAAGAAAGATTATGCCATCTGTAATAGGCCACAGAAACTCTGAAGTAGAAGCATAAATAATAGCTACCATAAGTCTTGACCTATCTCCAAACAGTATCAATCAAGCTAACTATACACTGAGTGCTACTCTGTATGATTAGTACCATGCTAAGAAATGTAAAGGGGGCTGGGAGTGGTGGCTCACTCCCATAATCCTAGCACTTTCGGAGGCCCAGGAGTTCAAGACCAGCCTGGGCAATATAGGGAGATCCCATCTCTATAAAAATAAAAAAATTAGCTTGGCTTGGTGGCATATGCCTGTGGTCCCAGGTACCTGGGAGGTTGATGGAGGAGGACTGCTGGGGCCTAGGAGGTTGAAGCTGCAGCGAGCCCTGATCATGCCACTGCACTCCAGCCTAGGCACCAGAGCAAGGCACTGTCTTTGAAAAAAAAGAAATGTAAAGGGTACAAATGGCCTTATGTAGTTACTATAACAACTCTAGTAGGTTAATATTATTTATATCTATTTATAAAAAAGGAAACAATATTTGGAGAGTCTGAGTAATCTGACCAAGATTTCACAGTTAATTTAATGAGGCCAATTTGATTTCAAGAGAGATCTGGATGGTATTTCTTCAAAAAGTGTTCTATATTTCACTAAAAATTACGTATTAGAATTACCTCAAAAACCAACACGCTGGACTGTGAGAAAAAAAGTTAAAAATAACAAATAAAAAGCTATAGCATGAAATTACCCTTCTCTCTCTCTCTTTTTTTTTTTTTTTTTTGAGACAGGGTCTCACTCTGTCACTCAGGCTGGAGTAGTGGCATAATCTTGGCTCACTGCAGCCTCAACCTTCCCAGGCTCAGGTGATCCTCCCACCTCAGCTTCCTGAGAAGCCGGGACTACAGGTGCACTCAACAATGCCTAGCTAATTTTTGTATTTTTTGCAAAGACAGAGTTTCACCATGTTGCCCAGGCTGGTCTCAAACTCCTAGGCTCAAGCTATCTGCCCGTCTCAGCCTCCCAAAGTGCTGGGATCACAGGCATGAGACACTGTGCCTAGCACCAGCTTTTCTCTTGCACTACTTAAGAAACATGACCAATAGGTAAAATACCTGTAAAGTAAGTTGCCTGATCAACTGTGTCAAGAATTTAAGAACAAAAGGAATTTAGGAGAAACTGTAGGTCAGAGTGTAAAAAACCTATAGTATAATGCAAAGAGCACTGTGGTATAACATGACATATATATGGTCTTTGTCCCTGGTTCTTATCACGGAGCACCTAAAATCCCTTGGAATTTCCTGAACGATAAGAGTGTCTTTTGCTATTCATTATGAGCCCCTTTTGATCACACCAGAGTTTATGCTAATGAGATGTGTTAAGGCAGGGGCTCCTAGACAGCCTCAGGATGGAACTGGTCACTAGAAAGACCAAGAGATTAGAAGGTTGGACTTTCTTCCCCACCCACCAAACTCTGAGAAGAGGGCTGGAGATCGAGACCTATGCAAACTCTTGCACAACAAGATTTAATAAGCTTCCAGACTGGCGGTGTCTAGAGACTGATGTGCACAGACAGGACCTGGAAGCTCCATGCTCCCTCCCCAATACTTTGCCCTGTGCATCTCTTCCATCTTGTTCATCTGTATCTTTTGTAATGTCCTCTATAATAAACCAGTAAGGGTTAAGTAAATGTGTCTCTGAGTTCTGTGAGCTGCTCTAGCAAATTAATCGAATCCAAGGAGTGGGTTGTGGGAACCTCTATTTAAAGCAGGTCAATCAGAAGCACAGGTCACAACCTGGGGCTTGCCAACTGGCATCTGATGTGGTGAGGCAGTCTTGTGGGAATGAGTCCTTAATTCTGTGGGATCTGATACTATTTGCAGGAAGACAGAGTGAGAACTGAATTAAATTATAAGACACACAGTGAGGGTGTGCTGGAGAATCTAATGTCAAAAGCATTGTATTGAGTGGTATGTAACAGTACTAAAATCACTGGTATTTTTCTTATCTAAAACAGCACTGAAGACATAATGGGATCTAGTCTTGGCTTTGCTAGTGAGTTGGACAAATAGTAACTTACCAGAGCATTGCCTTCCTATCTGCAAATTGAGAAAATAGAATAGATACTCTCTATGGTTTTCTCTAGGTCTAGCACTTTTTTTATTTTATTTTATTTTATTTATTTGTTTTTGAGACGGAGTCTCGCTCTGCCATCCAGGCTGGAGTGCAGTGGCGCGACTGGCTCACTGCAAGCTCTGCCCCCCCGGCTCACACCATTCTCCTGCCTCAACCTCCCAAGTAGCTGGGACTATCCGTGCCTGCCACCATGCCTGGCTAATTTTTTGTATTTTTAGTAGAGAGAGGGTTTCACTGTGTTAGCCAGGATGGTCTTGATCTCGACCTCATGATCTGCCTGCCTCGGCCTTCCAAAGTGCTGGGATTACAAGCGTGAGCCACCGTGCCCGGCCGGTCTAGCATTTTCAAATCTCCAAGTGCTACTAAACTTTTTTGAAGAAAAGTGCAAGATGGATGGACTTTCCAGGAAAAGCAAGTGAAGATGAGCAAAGCAACTGAGGCACCAATGAATTAAGCAAATGTTGGAAAAAATGAAGAGAAAAATGATTGGCATTTGTTAAATGAATTTTGGGAGAGCGACTAAAATTAACTACAGTTGCATAGTGCCAATTTATTAAAGGATATTTGAAAGTTAAGCAAAAGGATCACCATATTAAGAAGATAAAAATGTCAGGCACGATGGCTCACACCTGTAATCCCAGCACTTTCGGAGGTTGAGGTGGAGGATCACTTGAGGCCAGAAGTTTGAGGCCATAGTGAGCTATGACTGTACCACTGCACTCAAGCCTGGGTGACACAGTGAGACCCTGTCTATGGGTGACACAGTGAGACCCTATCTATGAATGAATGAATGAATGAAAGAAATGTTTCTCCAAGTTTTAAAAAAAAGAAGACAAAAAATGAGGTAAAAATGGTATTTTAAGAGGAGAGTTCTGATAGTAGCATGGAGAACAATCTGGAAAAATGAAGAGACTGATGTTAGAGAGATAATCAAGTTGCTGAAGTAATTCAAACGAGCTAACGACAAGCAGGAGTAAATCTGAAAAAATTATTGAAAAAAAAACCCTATAAGCTAAACTGCATGTAGAAGACAGGAGGAAGAAACTCAAACATTAAACCATGATACTGTGGCCTGAGAAACTCAGATAGTGTTCATGTTTCTGATTGTAACTACATACTAGGAGCTTTCATAACTAACCTCTGGCACAGCGCATGACACACAGTAGGTGCCTAATTAATGAATATGTGTTGAATAAACAAATGTGTTACTGAGGTATATGGACTACAAATTAATACCAGCAGTTTTAAAGAATGCTACTTTTTCAAATCTATCCTCACGGTAAACTCCACACTCCCAGCAGTTCTTCTCAGTGTGCACTTACCTTTTCGCAGTGCACTCCTTCCTCAGCTCATTTAGGGATTCCTTCTGGAGTTGAAGTTTGAGATGCTCAGCTGAAAATGCACTTCCTAAAAAGAAAAGGAAGGAGACAAATCCATATGTAACATAGGATTACTCAATCACAACCAAAGAGGCCAAGCCAAATCCCTGACTGTGAGAGGGAAATAAAAAGAGTTAGGGAAAGTGGGTTGAGTACAGAGATCTTCTGGGGAGAGGAGCTAGAATAAACTTCCCTATTGGTCCAATTTTCACACAAGTCCAGCCTCTGGCAGGAGCCTAAGAATATACGCCTAAGACTCTCTGCCTATAGATATTTCTCAATTACTGACTGAGAAAGATGGTCAGCAATTGATAAGATACCAAAAAACTGAGTGGTTAATTCCTTTCCAACCAAAAATGCTACAGAATAACATTACTGAAAGTATATTTTAAAAAAGAGTAAAAAAGTACCTGTATTTTGACTACTAAAATATAGTTGATAAATGTAAGTAGTTTTTATGAACTGTCATCTTCCTCATATATACCATTACTTTAGGCCGGGCACGGTGGCTCATGCCTGTAATCCCAGCACTTTGGGAGGCCAAGGCTGGCAGATCACTTGAGGTCAGGAGTTCGAGACCAGCCTGGCTAACATGGTGAAACCCCATCTCTACTGAAAATACAAAAATTAGCTGGAAATTGCTTGAACGTGGGAGGTGGAGGTTGCAGTGAGCCAAGATTGTGACACTGCATTCCAGCCTGGGAAACAGAATGCGACTCTGTCTCCACACAACCCCCACCCCCCCGCAAAAAATCAGTATTTTAGTGAAAATCATAGTGTATAGGAAATGTGTATTTTGATTTTTCAACTATTTTTACATGATGACAGATAACCTGAGCTATAGCTGAACAAAATTTAACTCCATGAATGTGAATTACAGGAATATTTCACATTTTAAATGATACCCTCATACCTCAATTCTCCGTTTTTTTTTTGTTTTTTTTTTTTTAAAGACAGGGTTTCTCTCTGTTGCCCAAGCTGGAATATAGTGGCATGACCAGAGCTAAATGAAGACTGAACTTCCCCAAGCTGAGGTGATCCTCCTGCCTCAGCCTCCTGAGTAGCTGCGACAACAGGCACATGTCACAGTGCCCAACTAATTTTTGTATTTTTTGTAGAGATAGGGTCACCATGTTGTCCAGGTTGATCCTGAACTCCTGAGCTCAAGCTGTGAGCTGCCTGCCGTGGCCTCCCAAAGAGCTAGGATTACAGGTGTGAGCTACAGTGCCCGGCCTTCCCAACATATTTAAGCACGCTTCTCTTCTCTTTCAACGTGCTATGAAGACCAGTAAGCTGGGAACTCTGACCCCAAAAGAATTTAACCAAGGAACACAACTTTTCAGCCCACAATATAATTTCTTCCCAAATCTTCACCTTAGTGATTTTTTTAAGACCTTTAGGTTGACACCCTCTACCCCCACATACTTCATCAGAAAGTATATGAATTCTTCTACCACTAGAGAAATGTGCCATATCATTCTTCATCCCAGATAAATTAGGCTGCCTCAACTCAAACAGTGTTAACAAGACCACAAATAGGGACCAAAGACAGATCTGGGCTTCAAAACACAAATAAGTGTCCCCCTCCTCAGTTCAGAAGACTCTAGAATATGTTGTTACATGACCTCCCCTCAAGAAAATTCCTTGGCCGGGGGCGGTGGCTCAAGCCTGTAATCCCAGCACTTTGGGAGGCCGAGACGGGCGGATCACGAGGTCACGAGATCAAGACCATCCTGGCTAACACGGTGAAACCCCGTTTCTACTAAAAAAATACAAAAAACTAGCCGGGCGAGGTGGCGGGCACCTGTAGTCCCAGCTACTTAGGAGGCTGAGGCAGGAGAATGGCGTGAACCCGGGAGGCGGAGCTTGCAGTGAGCTGAGATCCAGCCACTGCACTCCAGCCTGGGCGACAGAGTGAGACTCCGTCTCAAAAAAAAAAAAAAAAAGAAAAAAAAAGAAAAGAAAATTCCTTGCAATGTGGTAAAAAGGAAATTTTAAAAAATATCCTAACCAGCTAACGAATAGGTTAAAATGTAACACATCACATTCATTTCTCTATGAAAGGTAATACAGCTTATTGGTTCCACAGGAGTGGGCTCTGGAATAAAACTGAAGCAGTTTGGGTTATTTAGGGTCAGATAGAGAAGAACTAAGTATTCGAAGATACTTCAGAAAACTCAACCTAAATTCTAAAAGTCACTTCAAAATAAGTAATTATACTGAGGCAATGGTATACTCAAGCTCTACAAGGGTTGTTCAGGTTTTATATCACCAACCTGAATACTACATGACTGATGTTGTGTCCTTCTAAGGGTATCATATCTGGAAGCAATGATGTCCATGTTTAAGAGCATGCACACATCCTGCTTCTCATATAAATTTCTCTCTAGAATGAGCTTGATTAATAGTTTCTGTTTAAATCAATCTTTACTACAAATGCTGAAAAATAATATTCCAACTTCAGTAATTCCTCCATAATTATCAGTCAGCACTCAGCATTCTTCTCTAAGCAGGAGTCCCCCGTCTTCTCTATTAACTATCCATTATCAGTACAGAATTATTAATTCCTTTTTATTTTTCAATGATTTGTAACTTATTACTGTACATAATTATTTGGTGCTTAAGTGATCCCAGATTCAGCCAGTGGGACTCTCTTCAACCTGCCTCTAATGTCCTTGTGAGATGTTACCATCATGTTTTTTAAAATACTACATTATAATCTTAATTTCTGTAGGATCTGTAGTGCTGTCCCCTCTCTTTCCTGATATTGATAATTTGTATTTTCTCTCTTTTTACTTAGTTAATATGGCTACAGGTTTATCAATTTTAGCGATCTTTTCAAGGAACTACCTTGTGGTTTCACTGACATCCTCTACTCTTTCAGTTTTCAATTTCACTGATTATTGGCCTTTATTATTTCCTTCGTTCGATCTGACTTGGGTTTAATTTGCTCTTCTTTTCTAATTTGTTAAGATACAAGCTTACATTATTGATTGGAGACGTTCTTTTCTAATATTGGCTATAAATTTACCTCAAACTTCAAATGCTGTATTTTCATTTTCATTCATTTCAAAATACTTTCCAATTTTCTTGTGATTTCTTCTTTGACCCATGGTTTATAATATATATATTGTGTAATTGAGAAATATTTGGAATTTTCTAGATATTTTCTGTTAGTAACTGGTAGTTTATTCTGTTTTGGTGAGAAAACATACTTTGTATGATTTTAATTATTCTGTATTTGTTTGTTTTATGGTACCAAATGTGGTCTAACTGAATGTTCCATGTATACTTGAAAGAAATGCATATTCTGCTAGTGTTCAGTGGAGTGGTATGCTATCAATTAGGTCAAGAAAATTGACAGTCATGTCTTTTAACTGATTTTCTCTCTATCTTTATCACTGAGGATGAGTGTTGTGGTTTCCAACTATAATTGTGCATTTGCTTATTTCTCCTTTCAGTTCTATCAATTTTTGCTTTATCTATATTAAAACAATATTGCTATGTTCACACTTATTTAGAATTGTTATGTCTTTTGGTGAACTGACCTCTTTACCAAGATGTAGTATCCCTCTTTATTCCAGGTAATAATCCTTGTTTTGAAGTCTACTTTGCCAGATATTAATATAGACACTACAGTTTTATTTTGACTGTTATTTACATGGTACATCTTTTTCCATCCTTTAACTTTTATTCTATCTTTTTTCTTTTTTTCCTTTTTTTTTTTTTTAAGAGACAGGGTCTCACTCTGTTGCCCAGGCTATGGTGCAGTGTGCAGTGGTGTAATCTTAGCTTACTGCAGCCTCCAACTCCTGGACTCAAGCAATCCTCCTGTCTCAGCCTCCTAAGTAGCTAGGAATATAGGTGCATGCATCATGTCTGGTGAATTTTTAAGTTTTTGTGTGTGTGTGTTGATGGAATCTCACTATGTTGCCCAGGCTGGTCTCGAACTCCCAGCTTCAAGCAATCCTCCTGCTTTGGCCTTCCAAAGTGCTAGGACTACACATGTGAGCCACCACACCTGGCGATATATCTACCTTTATATTCAAAGTGGATTTCTTGTAGACAGTATTTATTTGGGTCTTGTTTTTGTTTTGTTGTAAATCAAATCTGGACAATCTCTTTTGTAACTAGAATATTCAGACTACTTACACCTAATATAAACACTGCTATGATTAAAATCTACCATTTTGCTAGCTGTTTTCAGTATGTTCCATCTCTTCTTTGTTCCTTTCTCTCTCTCTTTTTAAATGCTATTGGATTGAGTATTTTTTAGTATTTCATTTTTCTTCACTATTGGCTTATTTTTTAATCTCTTTAAAAATGTTTACTGGCTGCCCAGGAATTCACAAAATATATCTTTAATTAAGCATAGTCTACCTTCAAAAACAGGTTGAGCATACCTTATCCAAAATGCTTGGGATGGGAAGTGTTTTAGATTTAATTTTTTTTCAGATTTTGGAATATTTGCATTATACATACTGGTTCAACAACCTTAAACTCCAAAATCTGAAATCTGAAATGCTCCAAAGAGCATTTCCTTTGAGCATCATGTTGGCACCCAAAAAGTTTTAAATTTTGGAATATTTTGGATTTCAGATTTTCTGATTAGAAATATTCAACTTGTAATATTATACCACCTCACACAGAGCGTTAAAAAAACTAAAAACATGGCTGGGCACAGTGGCTCACACCTGTAATCCCAGCACTTTGAGAGGCCGAGGCGGGCAGATCATGAGGTCAGGAGTTCGAGACCAGCCTGACCACCATGGTGAAACTCCATCTCTACCAAAAATACAAAAAATTAGCTAGGTGTGGTGACGCGCACCTGTTAATCCCAGCTACTCAGGAGGCTGAGGCAGGAAAATCACTTGAACCCAGGGGGCAGAGGCTGCAGTGAGCCGAGATGGCACCACTGCACTCCAGCCTGGGTAACAGAATAAGACTCTATCTCAAAAAAAAAAAAAAAAAAAAAAAAAAAAAAAAAAAAAACTGAAAAAAGTATACTTTCAATTCTTCCATTTCCCAGTTTTCAAATTCTTCATATGTTTTACTTTATGTATGCTATAATCCCACAAAGACCATTATTTTTGCTTTAGAAAGTTGATCATCTATTTTTTCCTTTCTTTCTTTCTTTTTTTTTTTTTCTGAGGCAGAGTCTCACTCTGTCACCCAGGCTGGAGTGCAGTGGTGCCACCTCAGCTCACTGAAACCTCCGCCTCCTGGGTTCAAGCTAGTCTCCTGCCTCAGCCTCCCCAGTAGCTGGGATTACAGGCACCTGTCACCATGTCTGGATAATTTTTATATTTTTAGTAGAAATGGGGTTTCACCATGTTGGCCAGGCTAGTCTCGAACTCCTGACCTCAGGTGATCCACCTGAAAACACACATATTCCCTTCCTCCCTCCTTCTTGCTCCACTACACCCCTAGACCATTATATTCAAACTACTGAAAACCAGAAATGAAGAGAAAATATCCAAGGCAGCCATAGAAAAAAAGACATATTACCTGCAGAAGAACAAAGATTTCCTAACCTGTCCTCAATCTTTCTTGTGAAGCTCCAATAGAGGTCTATGCGGAAGAAACTGTAAGCTGGTAAAATCTGCCTTATATCTGCCATAGTCACATACTAGTCCACAGTTGGTCAGTAACGATTTGTTAAAAGCTTTAGCTCAATTATTACCTAGCAGCCCCACTTCTTCCCATGCTCTGCCATTAGTAATCAGTGCTTACAACCAATCTCTCCTTGGAGGCTGTCTGTCTTTCCTTATACTCAAGCTACTTGGTTGCCTTGAGATCCTAGTTTTCTGATGGATTTAGGAAAAGTTATGACTTTGTACATTATCCAGTGTTTTTTTTTTTTTTCTTTATTCTTAGGGTAGAAGTGAAACTCCTTCCACCTACATCTTAGGCAGAGGCTGGAAGGAAAATCTGAGGATATTAATTTGATTTTTTTTAAAGTTCTCCATTTCTTGTATTGTCTGTTTATTTTGGGTCAGTTACTCTGTTTATTCAACTTGGTCTCGTTCATGCTGTTTTCCTCAAATATCTGATGATCCTTAATGCTCCTCTCAAACCCATGAATAAGTGATTAGACTGATTAGTATAGACAACTGGCATAGGTTTCCTTCAGAGCTATGAGATTTATTTCCATAAAAGCCCTCACCCCTTAGTGCCATTAGTATAAGTGAGCTGGTCCTGTTGACAATTAGGCTTCCCTTCCGGGTATCTATGCTGGGAGAAGGTATAGTTTTACTTTGAATTACTGTAACTGTCAAAGGGAGCTTCACATTGGGATTTTATTTTGGGTAGGTATTTCACTCCTGAGTAGAGTTGTCTTTCATGTTTTCCTCTGGGTTGGCTATAAAAGTCCAATCGCTTTAGGTTCTACTGAGACTTTCTACCATGTCAAACACTTATATCATGGGACCTAACCAGGTCAAGAATCCATTATGTTTAGAAAGCAGCTATAGCAAATGTTATAGAAAGTTGCTCCAAATGCACACAAGGAGGAGAATGGGCCAACAGGCTCAACTACCCTGATTATTGCTCTAGTAAATTCTTGATCTCAATACTGGCAAATTCCAAGCTTGAAGCCTCTGATGGTTCTATCAGGAACCCTACCTGCAGCTGTTTCTATTTGTGTTCTAGGCTGCAGTTTTTCTCTGCTTTAGTTTATTCATCAAAACAGTCCTATTTACTTTGTATCTTTGAGAACTGTGCCAAAACCTTTGCTATTCCAATGACATCCTCTTTTGTTTCCACCAGCACCATGGTTTCACTCTTTTTACATGTATATTTATTATCACATCAATAGGTCATTGGGAAAGAGGGAACGCAAATGCCGGAGCTTGGTTTACCATCTTCCGAAACTGCTTTGGCCCTGTCGAGGCATATATCAATGTTCTACTCTGTTAAATCAGATAGCCTCTCTGTTAAGCAAGAAAACAAGTCAGGCAATATAATTTTAATAGCAAAATGTCAATGTCGGCTCCTATAAATATAATAGCTAAGGACTATGAATCTTGCTTCCCGCAACAAAACAAAACACAAACTCTTGGTTCTCTCTCACCAGAGTTTGGTCTGAGACTGGCCAATGGCCAGCTCCTGTCAAAATTACAGTTAAAACCAATAAACTGTCATTCTTCTGGGTTTTCTACATTAAGTCAGATGACCAAAAAGCAATATACTTGGAGTACTTTAGCTTCCCTCCCTGCAGAAATGCCTTTTCTGTACTATGATTTATGATGCTGCCTTTCTCAAGGGTTAACAGATATTTCTTGCTGTAACTTTTGCAAAATTACAAGTGACTTTATTTCATTATGATATTTAATATCTTGCACATAAGAAACTAAATTATTCTCTGCATTTAGTGCTAAGAGAGTATTTTTATTTCTCCCCTATAGAACTGATAGGCTTCGTTATTAACAGGCAATGTAAAACAAACGATACCTTTCATACCTCTACACAATTGGCTTGACAGCTGAGGTCAGAGCTAATATTAGTTCTTAAGAACAATAAGCAGATCCTATGGAAGGCAGTGAACTGTATTTAGAAAGCCCATGGACTTATGAATCAGAAAGATCTAGGTTGAAATTCTACCTGTGCTACATTCAAGACTAGACACATTTCAACTCTGAACTTCATTTTCCTCATCTGTAAAATGGGGAGAGTTTCATTTTTAACATTTGCATTCTTGTGCCTGTCCCCAATAAGCTTTACTGGAATTGCTCACAATTCCCTAAGCTATTTCCATGCCTCTGTATAAACTGTTCCCTTTACCTGGAAGGTCTCACCTTCTACCCCTAGTTAGAACAATACTGTATACTCTTCTAGGCTCAGTGTGTCACCTCCTTTACCTGCTGTTCTGATTTTCATATGTTTATATTCTGTGTTCCTACAGTACCCTCTATATATTTCTGTTACGTATTTATCACACCCGCCAAGTTGACTCTAATTGCAATGTCTGGTTCTTTGTAAGTGTTCCACAAATGATGAATAAATGAATTGACATGGGCATATATGCAGAAAAATAAAAATCAATGCTCTTTCTACTTCCTTTATAAGTCATATGCTCTCTTTTTACTTCTATGTTCAACCACCTAAATGTAAATTTTTTTTTTTGTAAACATTACTTCCAGTGCATTTTGGGAGTAAGTGGAGAAAAAATTATGACAAACCAATATACAATTGTGTCAGGTGGCATATTTCTACACATCTATACCTTCCATGGGAAAAAAAGAGAGATTAAAATCTGACAGTCTGCCGTTCCTACAACCAAACAAGACATTAACTGAATAAATTACTTACATGGAAATTGAAATAAAATCAGAAGTTTGCTTAGGGCTCATATTTACCTGCCTCTTCCCCAAACTACCCCTGCCACAAGTTGTCTGGCTTTTATTGCTAACAGCATAAATCCTAGGGAGAATCTGTCCTCAGGTCCAGACATTTTTTTGAAAGTCAGATATTAATAACTTTGAAGAAGTCTATTTAAGAATTTCTGTCAGATGGTTATTTAAAAAATCAGAATACATATAAACTAATAAAATTTACATTTTGTCATCATTTCAAATAAATATATTTTGAGTTTAAAAACTGAGAAATAACTTTTCATAAGTAACTGTATGATCTAAGAAAAGGAAAAAATTGTTATAAGACTTAATAATGTATTTACAACTTCAAATAGAAATCTATGACCTTCTGATAGAAATTAAAGTATCAATTTAAATATACCATGTGATTCTTCTTTTATCTGAGATGCAGACCAAAAGGAAAACAGTAATTTACCAACCAGGCAGAAGCTAATTAAATAGAACAAACTACATATGTAGGTCACCTTAATGACTCTTTTGTTGTTGTTGTTGTTGTTTTGTTTTTTCAAAATGACAATAAGAAACGATCACAACTGATGGGAACTTCACATAAAATATTTTGGCAACAACTTTTTATTCACTGAAATTACCAAGAGTAATTTCTTTCCCCAAATCTGAGCAACAAAATCTGACATATCTGACCTCTCCTATTCACTGTCACCAAAATAATGTGTTTGTTTTTGCTCTTAATTGCCAAAGTAAAACAGGAGAAAAGTATGGCTAGTTACAGAACTCTAACAGGTCATTCCCACCAAATGGCTTTTCAGTATTAAACAGGCAACAGTCATAGACACACTTGGGTCAAAGATATTTAAAAAAAAAAAAAAAAAAAAAAAAAAACTTTTATAAAATGCTGGAAAATATATCATCAGCATTAAACTTATAATAATAACAACAATAAAGAGATGCATAAAAAAAGGTGAACAGATCACCATCATTCCCACCAGTCCTACCTTTCTGAGATAACCAAAATCTTAATAGAGCTGAAAGAAATCTTGACTATATAATTCAGAATTTTTTGTTTTGTTTTGTTTTGTTTATACAGAGGAAATAAGCTCAAAACGTTGAATGACCTGTCTAAGGACAAACGTGGAAAATGGCAGACCCAAATCAAAGCAATCTTTGGAGAAAATTCACTTCAGTCATACTGTAATAAAAAGGAATAAAGCAAAACAAAGTTCTCTAGCTAACACCTCACAGGCCAAATAGAAAAACAGCAAACTGTGAGTTGACCTGGACATATACTAGAGAAAGCAGCAATGACGTTTTGTTTAGTGGAAACAAGACAGGCTTTGGAGCAAGATAAACCAATGTTTGAATTGGAATCTGTCACTTAATTGGGACCTCAGGAAAGCGTCTCTCAGCTCTCAAATCTTTTTCTGATTTGGGAAAAGGAGGTAAAAATTATATCTTAAGACTATTTTAAGAATTAATAATATACCAAAACTAAAATATCTGCATGTTACAGGATTTCAATAAAAGTTTTCTACTTCATGTGATTTATGTGGGACTCAAATGAACGTTTTGCAAAGTTTTAGGTACTACAGAATACCGAGAAAAGCAAAGAATTTAGAGTTGAAATCTGTGTTGAATTTGGGTCCACATCTCAACTTTGCTCCTAATTGTCTGTGTGTTCCTGGCCAAGTCACTTAACTTCCCAGTACCTCACATATACAATGAGGGTA